>NW_027619382.1:5000-44151 GCF_964187855.1 Myxine glutinosa
TGTTTTGTTTTAAAATAAAAACCCAAATTTTGAAAGTCGCGCTATGGCAGATCAAGACGGCTGGGTTCCGGTAGAGGAGAGTGGGGTAGAATCGACCGAGGACCCCAGGGAAGAAGTGGGGAAAATGGTGGAGGAGAGTAAAGAAGGTGTGGTTGAGGAGGTATCAGACGCACAAAATGGCGTCCTCGTGCACGAGGCTTCAGGCGCGCAAAATGGCACCTCGCACATGGCTACGGCGGCCGCACCCGCTGCACAAGTGGGAGGGATGGCCCAAATGCAGGCCCTCATGGAGCAATTTATGGCACAAATGAGGGCCTCTATGGAAGAGTCAATGTATAATTGGAAGAGGGATGCCATGTCAGACGAATCCGGGTGTGATCTGGAAAAATTGAGGGAGGAATCCAGGTGTGAAGTGGAAAAACGAATAGCAGAGGCAAAAAGGGATAATAAAAAAATGATGGAGGACAGAGACCGCAAGTTGGGCGAAAGGGTCCCAGGGGTGCACGAGGAGGTAACGCGGGTCGAGAAGCGCTGGTTGAGCGAAGTGGAGGAAAGCGCGGGTACAATGACAGGGGTAGAAATCGCGACACGGGGTTTGGAAAAGCCGGCGACCGATGAGGTAAACGGAATTTTATTAAAGCCAACGGTCGTCGAGGTGAGTAAAGAAAAAGCGGAGGTGGGAATTAAAATTGAAGAAATGACGGAGGTAGCCCGGGAATTGCAGGGAGAAATGGAAAATGTGCAAAGTCCCTGCTCACATCACGATGCTGTGCTTAACCCGAATGGAAGTTTGCAGGTTTTGGTGCAGGGAGGAAGAAGAACCCCGAAGGTAAGACGTGCTGTGTATTGTGCGGGGAGATTTTGTAAGAGGATGTTTGGCGACAAAAGAATTTTCGCGCGCTTGGGATCGAGGAGGCATCCGGGCGTTGGTGAAGGGTCCCGTGTGAGTGGAAATGGCACGCGTGGGAGAAAAAAGTGTGCGTCGGCGAGTGGGTGTGTTATAAAGTGTGGGAGTGAAACCGAGTGCGAGCGAGAATGCACGTCGGGGTGTACGGAGTGTACGTGCGAGGGTGAGAGTGACCCGGAGAGTGAGTTGGTGGTGGAGTGGGTGCGAGAATGCACGCTTGGAATGGTAGAGGGTGTGCGAGGAAGCACACCTGGGTTGGTGGTAGCGCGAGTGTGGGAGCCCATCCGAGCGCGTTAGTGGGTGGATGCAAGAGTGCACGCCCATGGTGAGTGTTACGGAGGACGTAACGGAGGAGAGGTGTGGACCGAGGTGTGTGCGAGAGGTGTGGTGTGTAACAGGGAGAGCGTTGGTGGAATGTACGGACGGCGTTGGAATGCCGGGGTTTGTGAGGGTGAAAGGGGTAGCGTATGCGTGTGAGCATGCCGGTGAAGCATCGACGGTAACCGGGTTTTTTTTTTTTTTTTTTTGTATACAAGATCGAGGCTCGTGAAAGAGCGAACATTAATCACACAGAAAGACAAACCGACACATAAAACATATAACATCGGGAGCGGTAGACAAGATGGGGAGAGAGGGGGAAGGACACAAACACAACATTTGAGAGCAGGGACTGAGAGACATGGAGACATCGAGAGATCTGAGAGGGCGAGGGCTTTGGGGGGGGGGGCATGGGAAGGGGGCGGTGGGAGAGGTATAAAACATATGGACACTGCCAGGACTTCCAGGAAAGAAGTTGGAATTTCAAACAAGGTGGATCTGGGGTGAATTAGCGGGGGTAGAAAAGATCAAGGTTTTGGATGGGGGAAGATAAGAGATGGTGGTGAACAGCTGTTTTAAAGACCTGGAGGGAGGAGTGGGATTGAAGGGAGTGAGGGAGTTTGTTCCAGAGGCGGGAGAAAAGAGGAATGAAAGAGTGAAGGTGAGCAGAGAGCCGAGATTTCGGCAGTTTAACCATCAGAGGGTTGCTGGCAGATCTTGTGCGACCTGTAGGAATATTTGGGGGACAGAGCACAGAGAGAGCTGGGGGTGCAAGGCCGGAGAGGAGTCGGTAGAAGACAGAAAGACCACCTACCTGCCTGCGGTGAGTGAGTGAAAGGCCCTCAGAGATAGCTTTATCGCGGGAGATTCCAATAATTCTGAAAGCTTTGGTTTCAACAGCGTGAAGCCGAGCTAGGTGTGAGGCAGGAGCACCGGCCCATAGGGGAGAACAGTATTCCATTGAGCTGCGGATGAAAGCCTTGTATGTGGTGAGGAGCTCAGGTGTGCCGAGGAAGGACTTCGCACGACGGAGGATGCCCAGTCGGCGACTGGCTTTGGAGGCCAGCTTGGAAATGTGGTTTTCCCAAGAAAGATCATGGCAGATAGTGAGACCCAAAATCTTGAGCGACAGAACTTCTTGGAGAGGATTGTTGAGAAAGTAGATGGGAGGGTTGTCCAGTCGATCTTTTCGGAGAGACATAGTAAGAGTGTGAGATTTGTCAGGATTGAAAGACATGTTCCACTTGTTTGACCAGTCTGTGATTTTGTCCAGGTCTTCAGAGAGTGAGGAGGCAGCAGACTGCCGATCTGAGGGAAGAGGAATGGAGCGGCAGAGAGTGGAGTCATCAGCAAAGAGATAGAGAGGATTTTCGAGAGAGTCAGAGAGATCATTGATGAAGACCAGAAAAAGCACGGGGCCCAGAACACTGCCTTGGGGAACTCCAGCCTGAACAGGAAGAGGAGATGAGAGAAACCCATTCAGGGCCACACGTTGACGACGACTAGAGAGGAAGTCCGCCAGCCATGCGTGGAGATTTCCATGGATACCAAAGGAGGAGAGTTTGGTGAGCAGAGCGGGGTGCCAGACCGTGTCGAAGGCACGTGATATGTCGAGGGAGACAGCTCTAATTTCCTGTTTGGCATTGAGGACCTCCATCCATTGTTGAGACAGCAGAAGCAGCATGTCCAGAGTAGAATGACCTGGTCTGAAACCAAATTGATGATCAGAGATCAAGCCATTGGAGAAGAGGAAAGATTTCATATCCGAAGCAATGATGGATTCCATGACTTTGCTGATAATTGGGAGGAGGCTGATTGGTCTGTAGTTGCTAGGATCTGTTTTTGCACCTTTTTTGTGCAAAGCGGTGATGTTGGCTGATTTCCAAGCAGATGGCAGTTGACCTTGAGCAAAAGAGAGGGTGAAGAGAACAGAGAGAGGGTGAGATAGAGCAGCAGAGCAGGATTTTAGGACCCGTGGGCTGATGCCGTCGGGTCCAGTTGCAGAATCAGAGTCGAGGGTTGACAGAAACTTTTCCACCTTGTCAGGAGGAAAGGACACGGAGTCCAGGAGCAGCAGGGTACGACTGGGTATGGTGGGTACAGAGAGGGATGGGTTTGGGACACAAGATTTAGAGGCAAACACAGAGTTGAGGCATTCAGCTTTTTCACGTGCGGAGTCAGCTGTGTAGCCGTTTGAGGTAAGGGAGGGGATGGAGGGGGAACAAACACCAGAAACGGATTTGACCAGACGCCACCAGGATTTGGAAGAGGGAGACAGATAAGAGAGTTCGGTCTTGAGAACGGAGAGATATTGTTTCCTGGCTCTCCTGAGGGTGGACACACACTTGTTTCGGGCTTTGTGAAAGGAAATGAGATTTCCTTCCGTTGGATTTGCTTTCCAGGAGACGAAGGCAAGTTGTTTCTGGGCAACAGCCTCACCACAAGATTCCGTGTACCATGGACGGGAGGAAGGGTATGACAACTGAAGACGAGATGGGATAAATCTGTGCATGAGAGAGAGCAATTTACTTTGGAAGAATTCCCAGGATGAGTTGATGTCAGAGGTGGTAGAGATGGGAGACCAGTCCAGATGATTGATGGCTGCTTGAAGACCGTGCCAGTTGGCCTGAGTGAAATGCCAGACTCGTCGACGCTGAGCAGGCTCCCTGAGGATGGTCAGAGAGATGTCCACTTTAACAAGGACATGATCAGATGATCCGATCGGAGCAGAAGAAGAGCAGCAGACATTTTCAGGGAAGTTAGTCATAACCAAGTCCAGAAGAGAAGATGTTCCGTTGACTGAGATCCGGGTCGGGAAATTGACAGATTGTGTCAGTCCCAGTGAGTCGCAGAAGTCCTTTGCTGAGGAGCCATGGCTGGTGAGAGAGGTACCCACACCCAGCCAACTGGCATGATGACAGTTGAAATCACCACATATGAGGAAGAGAGAGTTGGGATGAGTAGATAGAAGTTGGTCCATATCATCAGACAGCGAGATGTAGATGGAGTCATCACTGTTTGGTGGACAGTACAACACACATATGAACAAGAGGTGGGAGCGAAGGGGAAGCCGTAGCCAGAGGTATTCCTGAGGGTGAGGTGGAGAGAGTGCAGTGCAGGGCGAGTGAGGAAGAGAGTTTTTGATAAAGATAGCAACTCCGCCTCCAGGACGAGGCTCAGGTCTATCATACCGGAGGAGGGAGTAGCCCGGGAGAGATACTATGGAATCAGAGACATCATAAAGGAGGAAAGTTTCTGTTAAGCAGATCACGTCTGGTTTGACAGAAGCAACCTGTATGGAGAGATCAGTTAAGTTTGAACGAAGGCCCCGGATGTTTGAGGTCCATACCGTTAATGAAGAGGAAGGGGGAGCATCAGATACAGAACAGGGGGGAGGAGGGGTAGGGTAAGATGTGGAAGAGGTGGAAGAGGTAGGGAGAGCTGTTGAAGGTGTGTCAGAGATTTCAGAACAGCTCGGAGAAAGGGAAGGATGGGGCGGACAAAAGGTTTGATGGTGATTGGGTGAGCCACAATGAGGTGTTATTTGAGGAGGGGGAAGAGCGAGGCAGAAGGTTGGGGGAGATGGAGGTGAGAGTTTGAAGGGGGAAGAAGCGGGGAGGACGCTTTGAGGAGGGGGAGTGAGAGGGGGGAAATTGAGAAGCAATGAGGGTGGGGAGATTTGAAGGGGAGGGGTGAGGGGGGAGTTTTGGAGGGAAGGGACAAGGGGAGGGATTTGAAAGGGATGGGATATGGGGGAGATTTGGAGGGGAGGGGTGATGGGGAAGATTTGGAGGGGAGGGGTTATGGGGAAGATTTGGAGGGGAGGGGTGAGATTGGATTTTTGAAAGTGTTCGATTTATGGGAAACGAACATTTATTGCAAAATGAGTTTCTTGTGACCTTCGGGTTAGCGGTTTGGGCGACGGATAGCCGATGCGAGCACTCGGTGCGAGGAGCCCTTTGTTGGAAGCGAGGCCCGGCGCGGATCGAAGCTGCGTCGTTTCTCTTCGAAGCGTCGTTGCCGATTCGGGCTTGGCCCCGCCCCGCACGGTCGAGTCCGGGCCTTGGTGGCCAGGCGACCGGTCCGGTTCAAGGGCGAGTGGGAGGAAGCGGCACGGTGCCCCCTCGTGGGGACGGGGTTCCGACCGAGGGAGATTGAGCCATCGGGCCCGGGACCGCAAGGTGCCGCGCCGAGATGGTGCGTGGAATCTCGGCCCAACCAAACCACCTCCCTTAAACCGAAAGCCGGACGGATTCAACCTGCAGGCGACCAAACCACCCGAATTCATTGCTCGGCTTTGCGAAGCCGAGTTTAATGATGTCATGACGCACCGAGGCTAGGATATAGCGGACTGTGATGATGGTGATAGTGATAGTGATAGTGATTTGATACGAAATTTAGAAAAGTGGGTAGAATTGGCAGTAAATGGAAAATTTTTGATTTGTGGAATTTGGATGTGCAAAATTGGTAGTGGGAGATGCCCGATGTGGTGGGATGGCAACTCTGTCATCCCTCACAAACTGGGGGCAAAGGAGCACTAGCTTATGGGGTGTATGGCAGTGGAAACTAGCCCGGGTGGGTTAGGATATTGTGTGTAGGGATCTAGCGAAGATGACATTAGGTAACGTTAAGGTTTAGATAGTGACTGATACCTGTAGTGGGGACGCAGGTAGATTAGAGTGGATGATAATGACGAGGGAGCGCAATAGTTTAAAGGGACGACTGGGAAGCGCAAGTTTCAGAGGGGAGTAGTTAGATGAGATGATGCTGTGTGAGAACTGGACAGGTGTGCGGAGCAGTGTGTGAGTAGTGAGTGTTGTGGATCAGCGCGAATGCGCTTGGTGAAGAGAAGGGTGCAGGCGGCACCAAGTATGAGAGCACAGGTGTGCAAGTGCAGGTGTGTGGAATATATGGAGCAGAGAATGAGTGGTGTGGAGAGAGTTGGAGTAAGTGGTACGGAGTGGTGTGCATGGTGCGAAGGTGTGGATGGGGGAAGAGTGGACCCCTTTTCATGAGTACCCGGGGAGGGTAGTTTAAAGAATAGTTAGAAGGTATAGGTAAATTGTGGTTGGATATTGGCATTTGTGGTGCGGATGAAGAATGGTATTTGGATGGGTGCATTAGTGTTGTGGAAATGGCTGGGCGTGTAGCCTGTTAGTGTGTGTAGTTGGTTTGGGCACTCCACCACTGTGAGGATGTCGGCCAGGTGAGGCCGCAGGTGGGCTCTGGGAGCCGTTAGTGTCAGTGGGTGCCTGAGGATCCCGGGTGTGGATCGGGCAGCCCGTGCCAGAGAGGGCACTGAGGGGTGAGAGTGCGAGAGGGCCTTCCCCAGTTAGTTAGGTTAGGGTGAGGAGCAGGTAAGCTCGGGTGGCAACTACAGTGGTGGAGGTGTGCAGGTGGGTAGACCTGCTGGGAGAGCTACACGTCACAGCCCAGAAATTGTGCGAGGGCACCGGGAGATGAATCGGGGGAGTGAGACCCCAAATTGAGAAGCACCACAGTTTGGTCAATGGGAATTGGTTTTTAGAACCCATAGTGTAAGTTGGCCAATGGATTGGCAGGGAAAGACCCCGGGTAATGTAAAGTTGTTAAAGTCATTTAGGAAATAGTTAGGATTGATGAACCTGTCGCACCATACGCAGCCACTTACCTGAGGTGATGATGATGACTCCACACCTGTGTTCCTTTGTTCTGTGTTGCAGGAAAGGAGAATTGCTGTGTGGATTTGTGAGACGCATCACGACGTGGATGAGACATTGGGGTGATTCCATCTCTCCCTCCTTAGGAGGGACTGATGATGAATTGGTGATGGCAAATTTTGATGTTGAGTTGGAGATGGCAAATTTTGATGTTGAGTTGGAAATGGCAAATTTGATTGGTTAGGAGGGAGAGAAGACGAATTTGGTTTATGGGAGGAACGGGGAAGACAGTAGGGACGTTTGTTGATGTGTAAAGTAGATGTTTATGGGTAGTGTTGTGTTTTGTGGATACAGTAAGGGGTAAGGGAGGGGCAATGTAGGTTACCTGGTGGGGGGGGGAGGGGCGTACGGTAGGAACGTACCTGTCTCACCTGGTTCCCATGTGCCCCCAGTGTGCATTACCTTGTATTGCATGCACTTTTGTGCCCTTACCACCTTACTCACTTGTCTTTTTTTTGTCTCCCACCTCCGAGGATCTGGCTTTGGGGCAGAGAGAGAGGAGAGAGAGGTGCTGGCTCCGCAGTTGTGGGCCTGCACTTCCGCTGCTTGCTGCCTGGATCGATACACCATATGGACCGCAATTTTGGTGGCCGCCCACATTGGACCGCAGTTCTTTTGCGGGCAAGCACCACCCGTTGATGGACCTCTGGGTCAACGTGGCACCTATGCCATACAGGTGAACCACTTTTAGTTGGCCCCCCTGACGGCCACAATTCAGAAATGGACGCGGTTGGCGCCTTTCTTTATTTTTAAAGAAGCCAGAAGGCCAAGTGCACTTCAAGAAGGCAAGACCAGCGGCAGAACATCGGCCGGCTGCGACACCACCGGTGACCATGGACACTTGATTGTGCATTTTTTGTATTGAACACTTTATTGGTGCACCGGATGGTGCTGACTGTGTGTATGGGGTGGTGCTTTTGGTGCTTGGATGGGGTGCTCTGCACATTATTAAAGGCCGTAGGGCCACAGGGCACTCGTGGGTTACTTTCTCAAACTTTTGTGAAATCGTACCAAACTTCTGGTATGCACATATCTCTCCCGTCGGTATGTCCTCAGGGTATTTTTTTTCGGAATTTTTTTTTCCAACTTCAATTGTTTATAAGATGTGATATCACGTATATTACAAATACATTTGTGCAAAATAATTGTTTGAATTATGATTGGTTTAAACCATGACAAAACGGCAACTCGGGTACAGTCATTTATCGATACTAGGGCATGCCCGTACTATATATATATCTAAAATTATATCCCCTCCCCTCTATTTACATGAAATGGTTTGGTCCAAAGCGAACGGCTTGCGAGTACGGTGACAATCCCCCCCCCTCTATTTACATGAAATGGTTTGGTCCAAAGCGAACGGCTTGCGAGTACGGTGACAATCCCCCCCCTCTATTTACATGAAATGGTTTGGTCCAAAGCGAACGGCTTGCGGAGTTTGGTAAAGAAATCGCCATAGCGTGCACAAACGCGCAGGAAAGCGAAAGAATCGCAAATTAGTTTTAATTAGTTTTAAAACATAGTTTAACGCCAACATAGCGGCAACATAGTTTGCCAACGTGAAATAAATGAATACGCTCTCAAATGTGCCGTCCGAGGCAGAGTCTGTTCGCCACGTTCGGCACACGTGATAACTCGCTGCTCTCTGATTGGTTGAATCGTTTTTTGGACATAGCTCGGTAACTACTTGTCCGATTAATATGAAACCTTGAAAAGGCACATCCTCGGGTACCCAGCAATATACCTGGCAAGTTTCAAGTATATCGGACCCGTGGTTGTCGAGAAACAGCGGTCACAGACATACAGACATACAGAGATTACTGGAATTATAGATAGACTAGGGCATTGCCCGTACGTGGGTGCCCGTTCCTTGCCAAAAAAAAAAAAAAACGCTACCCGTACGCTCTACCCCGCCCGTACGCCCGTAAACAAAAAATAACAACGCTCTTCGCTTCCGCCCTTCGCTCTGACTGAATTGGGAGAAATAATGCGCATAAGAAATCGAATTACGTACCGTAATGGCGGTCAGCTCGTAACGCGCACACTGTCCGGAAGTTCGCATATCGCATATCTATCTATCTATCTATTAATGCCCATTTATTCAATTATCGCCAACGTATTTTGGCTTTTTGCAATTTAATCGCAAGGAAAAGTAGAAAGAGAAGAGGGAAAAAAAGAAAAGCCTTGCCTTGCTGCAAACAGCTGCTGCAAACAACAACAACATGGAAGGCTGCACTGTCCGGAAGTTGGCATATCGCAGTTACGATTATTTTAGTGTTAATGGCCAATTATTCAATTAGCGCCAACGTATTTTGGCTGTTTGCAATTTAATCGCAAGGAAAAGTAGAAAGAGAAGAGGGAAAAAAAGAAAAGCCTTGCATTAACGCATTAACGCTTGCATTGCATTAACGGTTCGGCACACGTGATAGCTCGCTGCTCTCTGATTGGTTGAAGCGTTTTTTGGACATAGCTCGGTAGGTACTTGTCCGATTAATTACAAACCTTGAAAAGGCACATCCTCGGGTCCCCAGCAATATACCTGGCAAGTTTCAAGTATATCGGACCCGTGGTTGTCGAGAAACAGCGGTCACAGACACACAGACACACAGACAGACACACAGAGATTGCTGGAATTATAGATAGATATCTACACATCTGGGCAGTGTCTGTGTTGTCACTTAACGACTCCCTCAAACTTTTGTTTCCGTGGTTGTGAAGTGTTTTTAATAACGGTGTGGTGGTTTTGAATCACGTGGTGGTGAGGCATTTTGAATTATGTGGTGGTGAGGTGTTTTTGAATGACGTGGTGGTGAGGTGTTTTTAAATCACATGGTGGTGAGGTGTTTTTAAATCGCATGGTGGTGAGGTGTTTTGATCTACGTGGTGGTGAGGTATTTATAATTACGTGGTGGCGAGGTGTTTTGATTATGTGGTGGTGAGGTGTTTTGAATTACGTGGTGGTGAGGTGTTTTGAATTACGTGGTGGTGAGGTGTTTTTAAATGACATGGTGGTGAGGTGTTTTAAAATCACATGGTGGTGAGGTGTTTTGAATTACTTGGTGGTGAGGTGTTTTTAAATCACATGGTGGTGAGGTGTTTTTAAATCACATGGTGGTGGGGTGTTTTGATTCACGTGGTGGTGAGGTATTTTTAATTACGTGGTGGTGAGGTGTTTTGAATTACGTGGTGGTGAGGTGTTTTGAATTACGTGGTGGTGAGGTGTTTTGAATTACTTGGTGGTGAGGTGTTTTGAATTACTTGGTGGTGGGGTGTTTTGATTCACGTGGTGGTGAGGTATTTCTAATTACGTGGTGGTGAGGTGTTTTGAATTACGTGGTGGTGAGGTGTTTTGAATTAGTTGGTGATGAGATGTTTTGAATTACGTGGTGGTGAGGTGTTTTGAATTACTTGGTGGTGAGGTGTTTTGAATTACTTGGTGGTGAGGTGTTTTGAATTACGTGGTGGTGAGGTGTGTTGAATTACGTGGTGGTGAGGTGTTTTGAATTACTTGGTGGTGAGGTGTTTTGAATTAGTTGGTGATGAGATGTTTTGAATTACGTGGTGGTGAGGTGTTATGAATTACTTGGTGGTGAGGTGTTTTGAATTACTTGGTGGTGAGGTGTTTTGAATTACGTGGTGGTGAGGTGTTTTGAATTACGTGGTGGTGAGGTGTTTTGAATTACTTGGTGGTGAGGTGTTTTGAATTAGTTGGTGATGAGATGTTTTGAATTACGTGGTGGTGAGGTGTTTTGAATTACTTGGTGGTGAGGTGTTTTGAATTACTTGGTGGTGAGGTGTTTTGAATTACGTGGTGGTGAGGTGTTTTGAATTACGTGGTGGTGAGGTGTTTTGAATTACTTGGTGGTGAGGTGTTTTGAATTACTTTGTGGTGAGGTGTTTTGAATTACTTGGTGCTGAGGTGTTTTGAATTACGTGGTGGTGAGGTGTTTTGAATTACGTGGTGGTGAGGTGTTTTGAATTACGTGGTGGTGAGGTGTTTTGAATTACGTGGTGGTGAGGTGTTTTGAATTACGTGGTGGTGAGGTGTTTTTAAATCACATGGTGGTGAGGTGTTTTTAAATCACATGGTGGTGAGGTGTTTTTAAATCACATGGTGGTGAGGTGTTTTGATTTACGTGGTGGTGAGGTATTTATAATTACGTGGTGGTGTGTTTTTAATTTTGTGGCTGTGAGGTGTTTTTTTATGTGTTTTTTGGCTGTGAGGTCTTTTTAATTTTGTGGTGGTGAGGTGTTTTTATTTCGTGTTTTATGGCTGTGAGGTGTTTTTATTTCGTGTTTTATGGCTGTGAGGTGTTTATTACGTGTTTTATGGCTGTGAGGTGTTTTTATTTCGTGTTTTATGGCTGTGAGGTGTTTTTATTCCGTGTTTTATGGCTGTGAGGTGTTTTTATTTCGTGTTTTATGGCTGTGAGGTGTTTTTATTTCGTGTTTTATGGCTGTGAGGTGTTTTTAGTCCGTGTTTTATGGCTGTGAGGTGTTTTTATTTCGTGTTTTATGGCTGTGAGGTGTTTTTATTTCGTGTTTTATGGCTGTGAGGTGTTTTTATTACGTGTTTTATGGCTGTGAGGTGTTTTTATTACATGTTTTATGGCTGTGAGGTGTTTTTATTTCGTGTTTTATGGCTGTGAGGTGTTTTTAGTCCGTGTTTTATGGCTGTGAGGTGTTTTTATTTCGTGTTTTATGGCTGTGAGGTGTTTTTATTTCGTGTTTTATGGCTGTGAGGTGTTTTTATTACGTGTTTTATGGCTGTGAGGTGTTTTTATTACGTGTTTTATGGCTGTGAGGTGTTTTTATTTCGTGTTTTATGGCTGTGAGGTGTTTTTATTACGTGTTTTATGGCTGTGAGGTGTTTTTATTACGTGTTTTATGGCTGTGAGGTGTTTTTATTACGTGTTTTATGGCTGTGAGGTGTTTTTATTACGTGTTTTATGGCTGAGGTGTTTTTAATTTCATGGTGGTGAGGTGTTTTTATTACGTGTTTTATGGCTGAGGTGTTTTTAATTTAATGGTGGTGAGGTGTTTTCATTACGTGTTTGATGGCTGTGAGGTGTTTTTATTATGTGTTTTATGGCTGTGAGGTGTTTTTATTCCATGTTTTATGGCTGAGGTGTTTTTATTAGGTGTTTTATAGCTGTGAGGTGTTTTTATTACGTGTTTTATGGCTGTGAGGTGTTTTTATTTCGTGTTTTATGGCTGTGAGGTGTTTATTACGTGTTTTATGGCTGTGAGGTGTTTTTATTTCGTGTTTTATGGCTGTGAGGTGTTTTTATTTCGTGTTTTATGGCTGTGAGGTGTTTTTATTTCGTGTTTTATGGCTGTGAGGTGTTTTTATTCCGTGTTTTATGGCTGTAAGGTGTTTTTATTTCGTGTTTTATGGCTGTGAGGTGTTTTTATTTCGTGTTTTATGGCTGTGAGGTGTTTTTATTACGTGTTTTATGGCTGTGAGGTGTTTTTATTACGTGTTTTATGGCTGTGAGGTGTTTTTATTCCGTGTTTTATGGCTGTGAGGTGTTTTTATTCCATGTTTTATGGCTGTGAGGTGTTTTTATTACGTGTTTTATGGCTGTGAGGTGTTTTTATTACGTGTTTTATGGCTGTGAGGTGTTTTTTACATGTTTTATGGCTGTGAGGTGTTTTTATTTCGTGTTTTATGGCTGTGAGGTGTTTTTAGTCCGTGTTTTATGGCTGAGGTGTTTTTATTTCGTGTTTTATGGCTGTGAGGTGTTTTTATTTCGTGTTTTATGGCTGTGAGGTGTTTTTATTTCGTGTTTTATGGCTGTGAGGTGTTTTTATTACGTGTTTTATGGCTGTGAGGTGTTTTTATTTCGTGTTTTATGGCTGTGAGGTGTTTTTATTACGTGTTTTATGGCTGTGAGGTGTTTTTATTTCGTGTTTTATGGCTGTGAGGTGTTTTTATTACGTGTTTTATGGCTGTGAGGTGTTTTTATTACGTGTTTTATGGCTGTGAGGTGTTTTTATTACGTGTTTTATGGCTGTGAGGTGTTTTTATTACGTGTTTTATGGCTGAGGTGTTTTTAATTTCATGGTGGTGAGGTGTTTTTATTACGTGTTTTATGGCTGAGGTGTTTTTAATTTAATGGTGGTGAGGTGTTTTCATTACGTGTTTGATGGCTGTGAGGTGTTTTTAATTTCGTGGTGGTGAGGTGTTTTTATTATGTGTTTTATGGCTGTGAGGTATTTTTATTCCGTGTTTTATGGCTGTGAGGTGTTTTTATTAGGTGTTTTATAGCTGTGAGGTGTTTTTATTACGTGTTTTATGGCTTTGAGGTGTTTTTATTACGTGTTTTATGGCTGTGAGGTGTTTTTATTATGTGTTTGGCTGTGAGGTGTTTTTAATTTCGTGGTGGTGAGGTGTTTTTAATTTTGTGGTGGTCAGGTGTTTTTAATTTTTGTGGTGGTGAGGTGTTTCATGTTTTATGGCTGTGAGGTGTTTTTATTCCGTGTTTTATGGCTGTGAGGTGTTTTTATTACGTGTTTTATGGCTGTGAGGTGTTTTTATTACGTGTTTTATGGCTGTGAGGTGTTTTTATTACGTGTTTTATGGCTGAGGTGTTTTTAATTTCATGGTGGTGAGGTGTTTTTATTACGTGTTTTATGGCTGAGGTGTTTTTAATTTAATGGTGGTGAGGTGTTTTCATTACGTGTTTGATGGCTGTGAGGTGTTTTTATTATGTGTTTTATGGCTGTGAGGTGTTTTTATTCCATGTTTTATGGCTGAGGTGTTTTTATTAGGTGTTTTATAGCTGTGAGGTGTTTTTATTACGTGTTTTATGGCTGTGAGGTGTTTTTATTTCGTGTTTTATGGCTGTGAGGTGTTTATTACGTGTTTTATGGCTGTGAGGTGTTTTTATTTCGTGTTTTATGGCTGTGAGGTGTTTTTATTTCGTGTTTTATGGCTGTGAGGTGTTTTTATTTCGTGTTTTATGGCTGTGAGGTGTTTTTATTCCGTGTTTTATGGCTGTAAGGTGTTTTTATTTCGTGTTTTATGGCTGTGAGGTGTTTTTATTTCGTGTTTTATGGCTGTGAGGTGTTTTTATTACGTGTTTTATGGCTGTGAGGTGTTTTTATTACGTGTTTTATGGCTGTGAGGTGTTTTTATTCCGTGTTTTATGGCTGTGAGGTGTTTTTATTCCATGTTTTATGGCTGTGAGGTGTTTTTATTACGTGTTTTATGGCTGTGAGGTGTTTTTATTACGTGTTTTATGGCTGTGAGGTGTTTTTTACATGTTTTATGGCTGTGAGGTGTTTTTATTTCGTGTTTTATGGCTGTGAGGTGTTTTTAGTCCGTGTTTTATGGCTGAGGTGTTTTTATTTCGTGTTTTATGGCTGTGAGGTGTTTTTATTTCGTGTTTTATGGCTGTGAGGTGTTTTTATTTCGTGTTTTATGGCTGTGAGGTGTTTTTATTACGTGTTTTATGGCTGTGAGGTGTTTTTATTTCGTGTTTTATGGCTGTGAGGTGTTTTTATTACGTGTTTTATGGCTGTGAGGTGTTTTTATTTCGTGTTTTATGGCTGTGAGGTGTTTTTATTACGTGTTTTATGGCTGTGAGGTGTTTTTATTACGTGTTTTATGGCTGTGAGGTGTTTTTATTACGTGTTTTATGGCTGTGAGGTGTTTTTATTACGTGTTTTATGGCTGAGGTGTTTTTAATTTCATGGTGGTGAGGTGTTTTTATTACGTGTTTTATGGCTGAGGTGTTTTTAATTTAATGGTGGTGAGGTGTTTTCATTACGTGTTTGATGGCTGTGAGGTGTTTTTAATTTCGTGGTGGTGAGGTGTTTTTATTATGTGTTTTATGGCTGTGAGGTATTTTTATTCCGTGTTTTATGGCTGTGAGGTGTTTTTATTAGGTGTTTTATAGCTGTGAGGTGTTTTTATTACGTGTTTTATGGCTTTGAGGTGTTTTTATTACGTGTTTTATGGCTGTGAGGTGTTTTTATTATGTGTTTGGCTGTGAGGTGTTTTTAATTTCGTGGTGGTGAGGTGTTTTTAATTTTGTGGTGGTCAGGTGTTTTTAATTTTTGTGGTGGTGAGGTGTTTCATGTTTTATGGCTGTGAGGTGTTTTTATTCCGTGTTTTATGGCTGTGAGGTGTTTTTATTTCGTGTTTTATGGCTGTGAGGTGTTTTCATTACGTGTTTTATGGCTGTGAGGTGTTTCGTGTTTTATGGCTGTGAGGTGTTTTTATTCCGTGTTTTATGGCTGTGAGGTGTTTTTATTTCGTGTTTTATGGCTGTGAGGTGTTTTTATTACGTGTTTTATGGCTGTGAGGTGTTTTTATTTCGTGTTTTATGGCTGTGAGATGTTTTTATTACGTGTTTTATGGCTGTGAGGTGTTTTTATTACGTGTTTTATGGCTGTGAGGTGTTTTTATTACATGTTTTATGGCTGTGAGGTGTTTTCATTACGTGTTTTATGGCTGTGAGGTGTTTTTATTACGTGTTTTATGGCTGTGAGGTGTTTTTATTTCGTGTTTTATGGCTGTGAGGTGTTTTTATTACGTGTTTTATGGCTGTGAGGTGTTTTTATTACGTGTTTTATGGCTGTGAGGTGTTTTTATTTCGTGTTTTATGGCTGTGAGGTGTTTTCATTACGTGTTTTATGGCTGTGAGGTGTTTTTATTACGTGTTTTATGGCTGTGAGGTGTTTTTATTACATGTTTTATGGCTGTGAGGTGTTTTTATTTCGTGTTTTATGGCTGTGAGGTGTTTTTAGTCCGTGTTTTATGGCTGTGAGGTGTTTTTATTTCGTGTTTTATGGCTGTGAGGTGTTTTTATTTCGTGTTTTATGGCTGTGAGGTGTTTTTATTACGTGTTTTATGGCTGTGAGGTGTTTTTATTACGTGTTTTATGGCTGTGAGGTGTTTTTATTTCGTGTTTTATGGCTGTGAGGTGTTTTTATTACGTGTTTTATGGCTGTGAGGTGTTTTTATTACGTGTTTTATGGCTGTGAGGTGTTTTTATTACGTGTTTTATGGCTGTGAGGTGTTTTTATTACGTGTTTTATGGCTGAGGTGTTTTTAATTTCATGGTGGTGAGGTGTTTTTATTACGTGTTTTATGGCTGAGGTGTTTTTAATTTAATGGTGGTGAGGTGTTTTCATTACATGTTTTATGGCTGTGAGGTGTTTTTATTACGTGTTTTATGGCTGTGAGGTGTTTTTATTACGTGTTTTATGGCTGTGAGGTGTTTTTATTTCGTGTTTTATGGCTGTGAGGTGTTTTTATTTCGTGTTTTATGGCTGTGAGGTGTTTTTATTATGTGTTTTATGGCTGTGAGGTGTTTTTATTCCATGTTTTATGGCTGAGGTGTTTTTATTAGGTGTTTTATAGCTGTGAGGTGTTTTTAGTACGTGTTTTATGGCTGTGAGGTGTTTTTATTTCGTGTTTTATGGCTGTGAGGTGTTTATTACGTGTTTTATGGCTGTGAGGTGTTTTTATTTCGTGTTTTATGGCTGTGAGGTGTTTTTATTTCGTGTTTTATGGCTGTGAGGTGTTTTTATTTCGTGTTTTATGGCTGTGAGGTGTTTTTATTCCGTGTTTTATGGCTGTGAGGTGTTTTTATTCCGTGTTTTATGGCTGTAAGGTGTTTTTATTTCGTGTTTTATGGCTGTGAGGTGTTTTTATTTCGTGTTTTATGGCTGTGAGGTGTTTTTATTTCGTGTTTTATGGCTGTGAGGTGTTTTTATTACGTGTTTTATGGCTGTGAGGTGTTTTTATTACGTGTTTTATGGCTGTGAGGTGTTTTTATTCCGTGTTTTATGGCTGTGAGGTGTTTTTATTCCATGTTTTATGGCTGTGAGGTGTTTTTATTACGTGTTTTATGGCTGTGAGGTGTTTTTATTACGTGTTTTATGGCTGTGAGGTGTTTTTTACATGTTTTATGGCTGTGAGGTGTTTTTATTTCGTGTTTTATGGCTGTGAGGTGTTTTTAGTCCGTGTTTTATGGCTGTGAGGTGTTTTTATTTCGTGTTTTATGGCTGTGAGGTGTTTTTATTTCGTGTTTTATGGCTGTGAGGTGTTTTTATTTCGTGTTTTATGGCTGTGAGGTGTTTTTATTACGTGTTTTATGGCTGTGAGGTGTTTTTATTTCGTGTTTTATGGCTGTGAGGTGTTTTTATTACGTGTTTTATGGCTGTGAGGTGTTTTTATTTCGTGTTTTATGGCTGTGAGGTGTTTTTATTACGTGTTTTATGGCTGTGAGGTGTTTTTATTACGTGTTTTATGGCTGTGAGGTGTTTTTATTACGTGTTTTATGGCTGTGAGGTGTTTTTATTACGTGTTTTATGGCTGAGGTGTTTTTAATTTCATGGTGGTGAGGTGTTTTTATTACGTGTTTTATGGCTGAGGTGTTTTTAATTTAATGGTGGTGAGGTGTTTTCATTACGTGTTTGATGGCTGTGAGGTGTTTTTAATTTCGTGGTGGTGAGGTGTTTTTATTATGTGTTTTATGGCTGTGAGGTGTTTTTATTCCGTGTTTTATGGCTGTGAGGTGTTTTTATTAGGTGTTTTATAGCTGTGAGGTGTTTTTATTACGTGTTTTATGGCTTTGAGGTGTTTTTATTACGTGTTTTATGGCTGTGAGGTGTTTTTATTATGTGTTTGGCTGTGAGGTGTTTTTAATTTCGTGGTGGTGAGGTGTTTTTAATTTTGTGGTGGTCAGGTGTTTTTAATTTTTGTGGTGGTGAGGTGTTTCGTGTTTTATGGCTGTGAGGTGTTTTTATTCCGTGTTTTATGGCTGTGAGGTGTTTTTATTTCGTGTTTTATGGCTGTGAGGTGTTTTTATTACGTGTTTTATGGCTGTGAGGTGTTTTTATTACGTGTTTTATGGCTGTGAGGTGTTTTTATTTCGTGTTTTATGGCTGTGAGGTGTTTTTATTACGTGTTTTATGGCTGTGAGGTGTTTTTATTACGTGTTTTATGGCTGTGAGGTGTTTTTATTACGTGTTTTATGGCTGTGAGGTGTTTTTAATTTCATGGTGGTGAGGTGTTTTTATTACGTGTTTTATGGCTGAGGTGTTTTTAATTTCATGGTGGTGAGGTGTTTGCATTACGTGTTTGATGGCTGTGAGGTGTTTTTAATTTCGTGGTGGTGAGGTGTTTTTATTATGTTTTATGGCTGTGAGGTGTTTTTATTCCGTGTTTTATGGCTGTGAGGTGTTTTTATTAGGTGTTTTATAGCTGTGAGGTGTTTTTATTTCGTGTTTGGCTGTGAGGTGTTTTTAATTTCGTGGTGGTGAGGTGTTTTTAATTTTGTGGTGGTGAGGTGTTTTTAATTTTGTGGTGGTGAGGTGTTTCGTGTTTTATGGCTGTGAGGTGTTTTAAATTACTTGATGGTGAGGTGTTTTAGAATTACTTGGTGGTGAGGTGTTTTGAATTATGTGGTGGTGAGGTGTTTTGAATTACGTTGTGGTGCGGTGTTTTGAATTACTTGGTGGTGAGGTGTTTTGAATTATGTGGTGGTGAGGTGTTTTGAATTACGTGATGGAGAGGTGTTTGAATTACGTGGTGGTGAGGTGTTTTGAATTACGTGGTGGTGAGGTGTAATCGTCCCAAACTTCCAGTCTGCACCTACCCGTCCCCTCTGTATGTGCTGAGGGGTTCTTTCTTGAAAAAAAAACATTCAACCTAAATCTTCAACCTAAATTGCCTATAAAAATGTAATATCACAAACACAACAAATACATTTGTGCAAAGTAATTGTTTGTGTTATGATTGGTGTAAATCATGACAACACAGCAACTCAGGTACAGTCATTAGCCTCAGCTAAAATAAGCCGCTTTCCTCAGTAACGACGCGCTCGCCTCACCAAGCTAGTATATATACGTATATATACACTACCGGCCAAAAGTTTTAGAACACGTCAATTTTTCCAGGTTTTATTGAAATTTACGCAGTTTAATGTCTCAATGTTCTCTGAAATTAAGCATATAACAAATAAACAATTGGAGATTAAAAAGAAATCATAGAATCATTTTGTTTAACAAAACTTAATTTAAATTTTTGACTCAGCAAAGTAGCCACCTTTATTAACAAACCAAAGAGGAAATGAAAGGAATATACAAGAATGAGAAGAAGCAAAAGGACACAGGGCAGGCTTGCCTATACAGTCTTAACTTATCACGACCCCAGGACAAACAGACTCACACGGATTTGTAGTGGTAGGGGAGGAAGGTCCAGGCAGATGGTTCCAGGCTCCTCGTCCGGTCCCGACTCGTGCCGTGGCGGTGATGGAAACAGGCCGACAGCGCGTTGTTGGCGTTGACCGCGAGCGGACCTTACATATGCGAGGGGCTGGAATGCTGCGTACGTATAGCATGCCAAACGCTCTCTCTCTCCCGATCAATCAAGGTCCGTATCAAACAGGCAGTTCGTAACAACGAGTTCTCTCGGCGCAGTTCTTCAATAAACAGTTCGTGCAACGCAATCCCCGGCGCAGTTCGTTACCATCGATGGTTCCCTGCGCATTCCGTGATAGGGCTTGGTGCGTGCGCTTATATATCAATCCGCGCTTCATAGAGCCACGCCCGCCAGCGAGATCACCTCAGCCCTGGTTGGTTAGCGAGGGCTCACCGGCTCCGCCCCTCACGGTGAGTTGACAGGGCCACGCCTCGTTCCCGGCGCTCCGCCCCCTTGTTCCTCGAGCTTGACCGCGTGGTTAATGCCGTTTGATTGAGCAAGGCAGCGAACGCTGCTAACAAAAGGCGCGTAATAGAATTGGGAGGGACAAGCCCCGACTGTAGGGGCGCATACTGGCGTAGCTTGGAGAGAGAGCGGCTGCAAAATGAACGGAATGGGGCCTATCTTATTTGATTAATGCAACGCAGAATCAACTTTTGGGAACACAGCCTTATCTGAAACACATATTAAGGAAATAACTGAAAGTCCTATGGTGTCCTACTTGTTGCTGTGGCCTAACTATGGGTGCAACCTTTAACCTTATTAAATGATGGGATATTTACAAGAGTTATTATTTATTTACAAAAGTGAGGGTTCTAAAAACCGCAACACTGCACCCTCCTTTCCTCCGGTCCGGTCCGGGCCCGGGCCGAAACAACTTTAACTTTGTGTGACCCTCTACTTTTAACCTCATCCTGAATGCGACAGTTTTAACACTAAATATGTCCCGCCTGCTGCGTTGCATCCTATCTAGCCGACTCATGCCCACAGACTAACCGAATTGCGGAATTATTCTCAAAACTACACATAAAGCCGGTGGGGAGCATTATTTACAAAAACACTAATTATTTACAAACTGTCACCCAGGACCTGTCTTTTGCAGGAAACAATAAAAGGATCTTTGGAGAAGAGGGAAAATCATTGCCATGCACTGCACCGATACACCATACCATATGTACCCATATGCACCAATAATAAAAATGCACCAAAAGCACCAAAAAGCACCATCATCAAAATTTTAAAATAATCAATGATGTCTGATGTCTTCTTGCTTGTCTGCTGGAGCGATGCTTCCGGTTGTCTTGATCTTCATCTTGCTGTCTATTTAATAATAAGAAAGGGCACAACCCGCGTCCGCTTTTTATTATTTCTGGCCAGCAGGGCCAACGTAGGTGGTCCGCCTGCATGGCATGGCGGCCACTCTGAAAACACAGTGGTCCGCAACCAGACACTGCTGGCAACAGTGGCCGGTCCCAGCAGACGTGCCAGACCACAGTACAGGTGGTCCATAAGGTGGTGCTATGCCACAGAATGTGTGGTCCATATGGTGCATCAGTGCAGGCCGGAGGCAGCAAGGGTGCGGGTGCACAACTGTGGTCACCTGCACACTCCCCCCCCCCCCCCCCCCCCCCCCCAGGCACAAAAGAACAATGGTCCGTGAGTGGGGAAGAAAGGACAAGCAGATCAGCGGGCAGGGGCGCAAGGGTACACATCCATACGAAGCAATGCAACATAAAGGGCGCGGGAGAGCGAGCCAAGAAAGCTCGTCCCTAACCGTTCGTCACCCCCCCCCATGTCACCGACCCTACCCTTGCCCTTACCCGTATTTACACAATTTACAAATCCGTCGCTATCGTCTTGTCTTTCTCATCCCCTCTAAACCAAATCCGTCATCAATCCCTCCTAAGGAGGAAGAGATGGAATATTAAACAATGTCTCACCCACGTCGAGATGCGTCTTACATTCCAAATGCTTGCAAAATCTGGTGTGGAGTCTTATCACCTTAGGTGAGTGGATGCGGATGGTGCGAAGCGACTTTCATCCTAGCTACACTCTAATTGACATTAACACTTTAACTCTACCCGGGGTCTTGCCCTGCCAATCCATTGGCCATCTTTACTCTATGCGGTTCTAAAAACCAATTCCCATTGACCAAACTGTGGTGCCTCCCAATTTGGGGTCTCACTCCCCCGAGTTTTCCTTCTGTGCCCTTGCACAATTTCAGGGCTGGGTCGTGTGGCTCACCAGCAGGTCCGCTCACCTGCACACCTCCACCACTGCAGTTGCCACCCGAGCTTACCTGCTCCTCACCCTAACCTGGGGAAGGCCCTCTGGCTCTCTCACCACGCTACCGCCCTCTCTGGCGTCGGGCTACCCAGGTCCTCTCCATAGGATCCTCGGGCCCCATTGAACTCTAACTGGCTCCCAGAGCCTACCTGCGGCCTCACCTGTCCGACAGACTACAGGTGGCGGAGTGCCCATTTAATCATTCTCATTCACAGGCCACACGCCCAGCCATTCCACTTTACTCATGCACCAATCCAAGCAGTACCCTGCTACTTTCGCACCACAGATGTCAATATCCACCAAAATTTACCTACTCCCTCTACCTACTTTTAAACTGCCCTCCCCGGGTATTCGTGAAGGGGTCCATCCTTCCCCCATCCACTCCTTCGCACCATACACTCCACTCCACGTATTCCACAATACTCACTTCACACCATTCATTCCATACTCCATTTATTCCAGACCATCTATTCCATACCACCAAGCTGACTTGCCACCATGCAAGCCAAGCACTCAATGCACAATCACACACATCCTCGATACTCTGCTCAATTACACTTTCTACACACACATACAGCATTCACGAGCATTGCCTCTCAATTCCTCATTTCATCTTAAACCTCCTGCTCATACACACAGCATCATCTGACTAACTATTGCCCTTCTAAGATTAGTGCTTCCCAGTCATCCCATTAAACTACGCACATCCCTCGTCATTATCAACCATCCAATCTACCTATGTCCCCAGTACAGGTACACTGTCATTACTTAATTCCTGGTCACCTATGGTCATTTCTCTAGTTTCCTATCCCTTATCCTAACCCTCCCGGGCTAGTTTGCACTGCCACCCCATAATCTATAGCTCCTCTGCCCAAAAAAGGTACGATGTGAGGGATGGTAGATCTACCATCCCTCTACACCGTATACCATTTGCCATCACTACCTCTATTCGTCTACTATCTTGAGCCTCTCGTGCAGGAAAATGCATTTCCACCGCTCGGTTTCGAAAAACCGAGCAATGCGTGCGGATGGTCTGTCTCCTGCAGGTTGGGTCCGTCCGGCATTTACGATTCTGGGGAGGAGGTTTTGTCGGGCCAAGACTTCATGCACCATCTCGGCGCAAGGCCTTGCGCTCCCAAGCGCGATGGCCCAGCCTTGCCCGGCCGGAGCGCCGCCACCTCAAGGGGGCGCCGCTCCGAACCCTCCTACCTCCCCTCGAACCTGCCTGGCAAAACACGGCACCGACCGTGCAGGGCGGAGCCCGGCCCGAATCGTGCATGGCGCTCCGTGCAGGAGTGACGCGGTAACGATCCCCGCCGGCCCCCGCAGCACACAAAACGCACCGCGCCCCGAGAGCTCGCGTCGGCTAAACGTCGGCCTAACCGCTGCCCCGGTGTTACGGATTCGGCCCGAATTATTGTTGGTATTATTATTACTAGGGCATGCCCGTACTATATATAAGCTAGGACGTGCCCGTACGTGGGTGCCCGTTCCTTGCAAAAAAAAAAAAACTGCAAAAAAAAAAAAAACTGCAAAAAAAAAACAATGGTTTGGTCCATTCGCAACGACCACAGAACCCCCCCCCTCTATTTACATGAATGGTTTGGTCCATTCGCAAAGCCAAAGCGAACGACCACAGAACCCCCCCCCCCTCTATTTACATGAATGGTTTGGTCCATTCGCAAAGCCAAAGCGAACGACCACAGAACCCCCCCCCCCCTCTATTTACATGAATGGTTTGGTCCATTCGCAACGGCAAAGCGAACGGCGAACGGCTAAATCGCCATAGCTCGGTAAGTACTTGTCCGATTAATTTCAAACCTTGAAAAGGCACATCCTCGGGTCCCCAGCAATATACCTGGCAAGTTTCAAGTATATCGGACCGGTAGTTGTCGAGAAACAGCGGTCACAGACAAACGTACAGACGTACAGACGTACAAACGTACAAACGTACAAACGTACAGAGATTACTGGAATTATAGATAGATTGTTGGTTCTCAGCAAGGGTTATTGTGGTTAAAAGGTTTAAAAGCGCTCCTGGTTTAAAAGGTTTAAAAGAAGGGTTTAAAAGGTTTAAAAGAAGAGAAAGTGCATGGCGCTCCGTGCAGGCCCCCGCAGCACACAAATCTTGGATCTCGCGAGATCTTGGAGACGGCGGCAGGGATTTTCGAAGCTCCACACGGTCTCCACGTTTTTCGAAGTTAAGTCTGTTCACAATTGTATTTTGTCGAAACTGTATTTATCTTTCGGTGTGTGAAGTTATTGTGTGCAACTTTGGTTGTTTCTCGGTGCTTATCTTTCATAAATTGATCGTCTGTTTGCCGTGTCGCGAGCAAGGCCTTTGCCGCGTCGCGAACGATTTGAAATCGAAGTTAAGTGATTGTTCCCATTTGTATTTTCGTTAAAACTGTATTTATTTATGGTGTTGTACGTATGTTGTGTCCCGACGAAGATTTTTCGGTGCAAATCTTTCATACCTGCATTGAAAATCGAGTTAATTCGTGTCGTGTCTTGAGGCCTTGTACAGTGTGCACTGTACAACCTTGAGGCTTTGTTTTTCTCAGCGGTCCGTCGTTTGTGATCCAATAACTTTCGTTCTCTGTATTCCCAGTCTTTTCACCCATAGCCTACTTCCTTGTGTAAATCTCAACTCAAAAAAAAAAAAAAAAAAAACATTTCCTTCTCTGTTCTCATTCGTTTATTCATTCTTATTCGTTCGTTCGTTCTTCGACCACGTGTTTCTCCCCCATTTCCCCCAGATAGTTTTCACTCATTAACCTTCAATGTTTACACTTTCCCCTCAAGTTATGTATTCCGTCATATTTTATAACACCTTTTTCTTCGTCTTCTTTAAAAGGCTGCTTTCGACTTGCTCACCAAATCAATTCATCCCAAAAAAAATATCCATCTCCTATAGTGCCTTTTTTCTACATTCCCTAAACTCTCCTGCACTCCATCCTCCATCCAGCGTCCTTAAACGTATTTTTAACTCGAAGGTCACAAGAAACTCATTTTGCAATAAATGTTCGTTTCCCATAAATCGTACACTTTCAAAAATCCAATCTCACCCCTCCCCTCCAAATCTTCCCCATAACCCCTCCCCTCCAAATCTTCCCCATAACCCCTCCCCTCCAAATCTTCCCCATCACCCCTCCCCTCCAAATCTTCCCCATCACCCATCCCTTTCAAATCTCCCCCTTTGCCCCCTCCCTCCTAAACTACCCCCTCACCCCTCCCCGCCAAGACGCCCCCTCGCCCCTCCCCTCCTAGACTCCTGCCTCACCCCTCCCCTCCAAATCTCCCCCATATCCCATCCCTTTCAAATCCCTCCCCTTGTCCCTTCCTTCCCAAACTCCCCCCTCACCCCTCCCCTTCAAATCTCCCCACCCTCATTGCTTCTCAATTTCCCCCCTCTCACTCCCCCTCCTCAAAGCGTCCTCCCCGCTTCTTCCCCCTTCAAACTCTCACCTCCATCTCCCCCAACCTTCTGCCTCGCTCTTCCCCCTCCTCAAATAACACCTCATTGTGGCTCACCCAATCACCATCAAACCTTTTGTCCGCCCCATCCCTCCCTTTCTCCGAGCTATTCTGAAATCTCTGACACACCTTCAACAGCTCTCCCTACCTCTTCCACCTCTTCCACATCTTACCCTACCCCTCCTCCCCCCTGTTCTGTATCTGATGCTCCCCCTTCCTCTTCATTAACGGTATGGACCTCAAACATCCGGGGCCTTCGTTCAAACTTAACTGATCTCTCCATACAGGTTGCTTCTGTCAAACCAGACGTGATCTGCTTAACAGAAACTTTCCTCCTTTATGATGTCTCTGATTCCATAGTATCTCTCCCGGGCTACTCCCTCCTCCGGTATGATAGACCTGAGCCTCGTCCTGGAGGCGGGGTTGCTATCTTTATCAAAAACTCTCTTCCTCACTCGCCCTGCACTGCACTCTCTCCACCTCACCCCCAGGAATACCTCTGGCTACGGCTTCCCCTTCGCTCCCACCTCTTGTTCATATGTGTGTTGTACCGTCCACCAAACAGTGATGACTCCATCTACATCTCGCTGTCTGATGATATGGACCAACTTCTATCTACTCATCCCAACTCTCTCTTCCTCATATGTGGTGATTTCAACTGTCATCATGCCAGTTGGCTGGGTGTGGGTACCTCTCTCTCCAGCCATGGCTCCTCAGCAAAGGACTTCTGCGACTCACTGGGACTGACACAATCTGTCAATTTCCCCCCCGGATCTCAGTCAACGGAACATCTTCTCTTCTGGACTTGGTTATGACTAACTTCCCTGAAAATGTCTGCTGCTCTTCTTCTGCTCCGATCGGATCATCTGATCATGTCCTTGTTAAAGTGGACATCTCTCTGACCATCCTCAGGGAGCCTGCTCAGCGTCGACGAGTCTGGCATTTCACTCAGGCCAACTGGCACGGTCTTCAAGCAGCCATCAATCATCTGGACTGGTCTCCCATCTCTACCACCTCTGACATCAACTCATCCTGGGAATTCTTCCAAAGTAAATTGCTCTCTCTCATGCACAGATTTATCCCATCTCGTCTTCAGTTGTCATACCCTTCCTCCCGTCCATGGTACACGGAATCTTGTGGTGAGGCTGTTGCCCAGAAACAACTTGCCTTCGTCTCCTGGAAAGCAAATCCAACGGAAGGAAATCTCATTTCCTTTCACAAAGCCCGAAACAAGTGTGTGTCCACCCTCAGGAGAGCCAGGAAACAATATCTCTCCGTTCTCAAGACCGAACTCTCTTATCTGTCTCCCTCTTCCAAATCCTGGTGGCGTCTGGTCAAATCCGTTTCTGGTGTTTGTTCCCCCTCCATCCCCTCCCTTACCTCAAACGGCTACACAGCTGACTCCGCACGTGAAAAAGCTGAATGCCTCAACTCTGTGTTTGCCTCTAAATCTTGTGTCCCAAACCCATCCCTCTCTGTACCCACCATACCCAGTCGTACCCTGCTGCTCCTGGACTCCGTGTCCTTTCCTCCTGACAAGGTGGAAAAGTTTCTGTCAACCCTCGACTCTGATTCTGCAACTGGACCCGATGGCATCAGCCCACGGGTCCTAAAATCCTGCTCTGCTGCTCTATCTCACCCTCTCTCTGTTCTCTTCACCCTCTCTTTTGCTCAAGGTCAACTGCCATCTGCTTGGAAATCAGCCAACATCACCGCTTTGCACAAAAAAAGTGCAAAAACAGATCCTAGCAACTACAGACCAATCAGCCTTCTCCCAATTATCAGCAAAGTCATGGAATCCATCATTGCTTCGGATATGAAATCTTTCCTCTTCTCCAATGGCTTGATCTCTGATCATCAATTTGGTTTCAGACCAGGTCACTCTACTCTGGACATGCTGCTTCTGCTGTCTCAACAATGGATGGAGGTCCTCAATGCCAAACAGGAAATTAGAGCTGTCTCCCTCGACATATCACGTGCCTTCGACACGGTCTGGCACCCCGCTCTGCTCACCAAACTCTCCTCCTTTGGTATCCATGGAAATCTCCACGCATGGCTGGCGGACTTCCTCTCTAGTCGTCGTCAACGTGTGGCCCTGAATGGGTTTCTCTCATCTCCTCTTCCTGTTCAGGCTGGAGTTCCCCAAGGCAGTGTTCTGGGCCCCGTGCTTTTTCTGGTCTTCATCAATGATCTCTCTGACTCTCTCGAAAATCCTCTCTATCTCTTTGCTGATGACTCCACTCTCTGCCGCTCCATTCCTCTTCCCTCAGATCGGCAGTCTGCTGCCTCCTCACTCTCTGAAGACCTGGACAAAATCACAGACTGGTCAAACAAGTGGAACATGTCTTTCAATCCTGACAAATCTCACACTCTTACTATGTCTCTCCGAAAAGATCGACTGGACAACCCTCCCATCTACTTTCTCAACAATCCTCTCCAAGAAGTTCTGTCGCTCAAGATTTTGGGTCTCACTATCTGCCATGATCTTTCTTGGGAAAACCACATTTCCAAGCTGGCCTCCAAAGCCAGTCGCCGACTGGGCATCCTCCGTCGTGCGAAGTCCTTCCTCGGCACACCTGAGCTCCTCACCACATACAAGGCTTTCATCCGCAGCTCAATGGAATACTGTTCTCCCCTATGGGCCGGTGCTCCTGCCTCACACCTAGCTCGGCTTCACGCTGTTGAAACCAAAGCTTTCAGAATTATTGGAATCTCCCGCGATGAAGCTATCTCTGAGGGCCTTTCACTCACTCACCGCAGGCAGGTAGGTGGTCTTTCTGTCTTCGACCGACTCCTCTCCGGCCTTGCACCCCCAGCTCTCTCTGTGCTCTGTCCCCCAAATATTCCTACAGGTCGCACAAGATCTGCCAGCAACCCTCTGATGGTTAAACTGCCGAAATCTCGGCTCTCTGCTCACCTTCACTCTTTCATTCCTCTTTTCTCCCGCCTCTGGAACAAACTCCCTCACTCCCTTCAATCCCACTCCTCCCTCCAGGTCTTTAAAACAGCTGTTCACCACCATCTCTTATCTTCCCCCATCCAAAACCTTGATCTTTTCTACCCCCGCTAATTCACCCCAGATCCACCTTGTTTGAAATTCCAACTTCTTTCCTGGAAGTCCTGGCAGTGTCCATATGTTTTATACCTCTCCCACCGCCCCCTTCCCTCGCCCCCCCCCCCCCAAAGCCCTCGCCCTCTCTCAGATCTCTCGATGTCTCCATGTCTCTCGGTCCCTGCTCTCAAATGTTGTTTGTGTCCTTCCCCCTCTCTCCCCATCTTGTCTACCGCTCCCTATGTTATATGTTTTATGTGTCGGTTTGTCATTCTGTGTGATTAATGTTCGCTCTTTCACGAGCCTCGATCTTGTATACAAAAAAAAAAAAAAAAAAAGGGAGCGAGGAAGAAGAGGCGGGAGGAGATCGTGAAAAGACGTTTTTGTTGAAGCTCCGGACCGAGCGGTCGAGCGTACAGTGCGAGTGAACCTTGCGTCCTTGAAGGGAAGTTCGTGCGATAGGGGATATCGCCGGATTGCTGTGGAGCCTGCGTGGTCGGGTATCCTCATTGAGGTTCCGGAGTATCCTTGCCTCAAAGCCCCGGTTCGAGTGAAAGCCGTCCGCCATCTTCGCCACGCGCGCAACCTTCAGTGAGCAGGTTTTTGTCGCGTCGGCCGAGCATTATTCCCCGGTGGGTTGCCGGGGACGGCTGTGCAAGAAAGTGGCTTTTGGGGATTATAAGGAGACTCGCTGATTGAACCGCAAACGTGTACGTCGGAGCGCGTCTTTGGGAGGTTTCCCATTCCACCGCTATTGTGCGGGGTGTTGGACCACGTGACCTGTGGGTTGCTTCGATCGTCCACATCTCAATTGATTGTGATCGGACATTGATCAAACGATCGCTGGAGCGAGTCGACTTCGCCTTGGAGGGGTACAGAGACATTGGGGGAGTGCTGTGAGTTTGGGTTAAAGGAATAGATAAGGTTACCATCTTAAGATTTGATTGTAGGGTTGATTGCCCCCATAGGGTTGATTGCCCCCATTGTTGTATGGCTCTTTTTGTGTGATTTATAATATATTATTGTTTGTTCATCACCCTTGGTGTGGTTTCATTGTTGATTAATTTCAACCAAGGATAACATATCTTTCTTCCGGGGACCCTCTCGGGGTTCGGAGGTTTACCGAGACCAGGGGATAGGGGAGGACCCCGTAACAGAAATTGGGGGCTCGTCCAATTGATATTTGTGGGCTCGAAATTGGGGCTGCGTCCGGGATATAAAATTTCCTAAATTTAGTCCGGGAAAGAATTCCCTAACATTCCCAGAATTCCCAAATTTGGAACTTGTTCCAACATTCCTAAATTTTTCCAAAAAAAAAAAAAACATTTTATTTTTATTTTATTTTTTACATTTCTTGTGTGAAGGTTAACTGTTGTTAACAATAGTCACCATGGAGTTTGACGCAGAGAAGTTTGCAGTGACCCCGAGTGAAGCACAGTTCAGAGCGTTAGTAAAATCGGACCTCGGGAAATTGGCCAAACATTTTAGCTTGGAGGTCCGAACTAATATGAGGAAGGCAGAGATGCAGACAGTGGTGATACAATCTATGGTGGGATTAGGAACATGGGAAGAGGTAGCCCGGGATTGGTTACCCGAGGAACCAGAAGAGGTGGAGCTCCGGAAACTGGAGTTGCAATTGCAGAGCGAGGAAAGAAGAGCAGAACAGGAAAGGTTAAAAGCAGAGGAAAGGAAAGCAGAAGAGAGAAGAGAAGAGAAACAAGCAGAGGAAAGGAGAGTGGAACGAGAACTCCAGGAAAGGTTAAAAGCAGAGGAAAGGAGAGAGGAACGAGAACTCCAGGAAAGGTTAAAAGCAGAGCAAAGGAAAGCAGAAGAGAGAAGAGAAGAGAAACAAGCAGAGGAAAGGAGAGCTGCAAGGGAACTCGAAGCAGAGGAGAGAAAAGCCGATAGGGAGTTAAAGGACCGTGAAATGGCGCTTCAGCAGGAAATTAGACTCAAGGAGCTGGAGGTAATGAAAGAACGGGGAGAGGTACCATCCATGCCGAAGGGTTCGACACCTAGTCAAAACACCTGGGATGTTGGCAGACATGTGAGGCTGGGTTCCACCCTTCAATGAAAAGGAGGTAGCCAAGTTTTTTCCACACTTTGAGAAAGTGGCTCGACTGTTAAACTGGCCCGAGGAGTACTGGTCCATACTAGTGCAAATTGTTCTGGTGGGTAAAGCTCAAGAGATTTATTTGGCTTTACCGATTGACCAATGTGCAGATTATGAGGTATTGAAGAAACACATTCTCAAAGCCTATGAATTGGTCCCAGAAGCTTACCGACAAAAATTCCGGAATGCCAGGAGGAGGGAGAGCGAGACCCATGTGGAGTTTGCCAGATTGAAAGAAACCATGTTTGCTAGGTGGTGTGATTCAAAAGGAGTTGGGAAAGACTTCGAACTATTGCGACAATTGATCCTGGTGGAGGAATTCCAACAGTGTGTCCACGAGGACATTAAAGTTCATCTGGAGGAAAGGAAAGTACCAAAGCTGTATGAGGCAGCAACCATGGCAGATGACTATGCCTTAACACACAGGATGGGGTTCCACAAACCGAAACTTTTCGCCCAGACCTAGCCAGGGGAGCTATGGTACATGAGGGGTGGAGAATGAAAATCCATGGGGGCGGCCTCGAGATGAAAATGAGGACCACTCTGACACCACGACTTCTAGAAATCAGAAGACTGCGGTTCCAAGACAGACCTATCGTCCGGGGGGCTTGAGGCAGACCGCCACCCCCATGCCTTGGCAGACCACGAGGTTCTCCTCCGGGCCTACTTGCACTTTTTGCCATAAACCTGGACACTTGATGTCCAACTGTTATGCTCGGGGAAAGGAAAATCAGGAGCGGAGTTCGACTAGTACGACTCCAAATGCGATGGCCATTGTGAGAAATCGCCCTCAAAAGGGTTACCAACCATTTATTTCAGAGGGGTTTGTGTCACTGGATGGAGCCTCGACTAGGATATGGAGGGACACAGGAGCACATCAATCTTTAATGCTTGAAGGCATCTTGCCATGGTCCGAGGAGACGGCAACTGGGGATAGTGTTCATTTACAGGGGATTGGTGGCTGTGTTAGTGCTCCACTTCATGTCATCCATTTGGAGTCCGATTTGGTGTCAGGACCGGTCACCGTCGGTTTACAAGCCACGCTTCCTGTAGAGGGAGTATCTGTTGTTATCGGGAATGATTTGGCCGGTGGTCAAGTTTATGGTAACCCGATGGTTGTTAAAAAGCCCAGTAGGGAAAATAACACCACACCAGTTAGGGATGGCGACAAATTTAGCAAGTTATTTGTAGGTGGACTGAACTTCAAAACAAAGGAAGATGTTCTGGAGTCTGCCTTCAGCAAATATGGACCGCTTTTGGAAGTGCTGCTGATAAAAGACAGGGAGACACGAAAGTCAAGAGGGTTTGGCTTTGTCACGTTTGAAAACTCAAAGGACGGCAGAGAGGCAGAAAAGGATCTGAATAGCAAGGAGTTGGAGGGTCGGACCATCACAGTAGGGAAGGCATTTCCTAGGGGTCGAGGGGGGCTACAGAGGAGGACAACAGAGTAGTAGTAGTGGTGGTGGCCGCAATTGATATTATTATGGAGGCTTCCAGAGTTATGACAGCTCCCGAAGGAAGGATTATCAGAGCAGTGGCCGAGAAGGGGACCGCCATTCAGGTGACTACTGTGACAAGTGGTCCAACCGTGATTGTTAGGAAAGTTAGAAAGAGTTGAAGCACTGAATGCTGCGGAGCAGCTGAGCCAAGATTCCTACATGGATTAACCGTGAACGCCACGTTCCTAAAGGCGTCCATGTAGTGAACTTTCCTACACGGACTAACCGTGAACTCCACGTTCCAAAAGGCGTCCATGTAGTGAATATGTCCAGGCCTCACCACCCAACCACCATGGAACCTGGCCCTCAGCTCGGCCTCCCAGAAAAAGTGCTAACGATTTACTTGACTTTGGATTTTTGATGAACCCCTTAACCTTCATTCAAAAGAAACTAAAAGTAAAAATCAGAGGTTGATGAGATCGAGTTTGGCTTTGCAGGGGTAACTTGGAAATTGAACATGTAAAGGGCAGGGACAATGTCGTGGCTGACACTTTGTCCAGAGTGAATTAATTTTGGGAATTCTGTGGGTGGTGTGATCCCGGTGTGTACCCTGGATAAGAATAGGTACACCGTATCCCTGCGTGTCGTAAGAGACGACTAAGAGGGTTGGCGTCAGGAAGGGCATCCGGCCATAAAAACATTGCCTCAAAAAGGGAACCATGACAATTACAACTACATATGGGCAGGGTACAGCCCGAAGTGGAGATCGGTTTCTGAGGTTTGGGACATGGAATGTAGGGACAATGACAGGGAGATCAGGAGAAGTGGTGGAAGTATTGGTCAGAAGAAGAGTGGACATATGTTGTGTGCAAGAGACGAGATGGAAGGGAAGTGGTGTGAGAATGGTGAAGGGTAGGCAGGGACAGAAATACAAGTTTGTGTGGCAAGGGTGCCTGGAGGGTGTGAATGGTGTTGGTGTCCTGTTTTCTGAGGAGTTTGTAGACAGTGTGGTGAGTGTGACTAGAGTGAGTGATAGGTTGATGATGGTGAAAATGATGATTGGAAAGCTCTTGGTGAACGTCATCTCGGGATATGCTGCGCAGGTTGGTCGAAGCGATGAAGAAAAGGACAAGTTCTGGTGTGCGATAGAGAAGCTGATGGAAAACGTGAAAGATGAGGAAGTTGTTGTGGTAGGAGGAGACCTAAATGGACATGTGGGAAGGAGTATGGATGGTTTTGACGGAGTTCATGGGGGTTACGGATATGGTGTGAGAAATGGAGAAGGTGAAAGGATTTTGGAGTTTGCTGATGGAGCTGATTTGTTGATTTGTAATACTCAGTTCCAGAAAGAGGATAATAAGCTTGTTACATACACGTCAGGTGGGTCGACGACAACCGTTGACTACCTGATGGTGCGTAGGCGAGATAGGGGGCACCTCCGGGACACAAAGGTGATCCCGGGGGAGGAGGCTGTTTCACAGCACCACTTGGTTGTCTGCGACGTAAGGGTGAAAGGTCCGAGGAGAGCTCGGCGGGTGAAGTACCAACCGAGAATGAAGGTGTGGAGGTTGAAAGAGGTGACAGTAAGGGAGGCATTAAAAGAGAGGCTGAGTAGGGTCGAGGATGATGTGGTTGAGCTTGAAAGTGGTTGGATGTCAATGAAAGCTTGTCTGTTGGGAGCCGTTGGTGAATGGTGAGGTATGTGGATGGACAAAAGGACCACCGAGGCACTCGGAAACATGGTGGTGGGATGATGAAGTTGGAAAGAGGATTGACGAGAAGAGGAAGAAGTTCAAGGAGTGGCAGAAGGCGAAGGGTACGGGAGCAGAAACAGCAGAGCATGAAAGTTATAAGGCAGCCAGGAAGGCTGCAAAGAAAGAGGTAACAAAGGCGCAGGAGGCATGTAGGAAAATGTTCGGAGAACGCTTGGATTCGGAAGAGGGTCAGAAAGCAGCATTCAGGATTGCAAAGCAGATAGCGAAAGAGAGGTGTGATGTGATGGGGGTGAGTTGCTTGAAGGATGAAGTGGGACAAATCGTTGTCGACCCAGATGGAATTAAAGGAAGATGGAAAAGATATATGGAAATGCTGTTGAATACAGAGAATGAATGGGATGGCAACATAGAGAGTAACCTTGTTTTAGGACCGGCAGAGAAGATAACTGAGAAGAAAGTTGAGGAAGCGATAAAAGCAATGAAGGGTAGAAAAGCGGGAAGGCCGACGGGAGTTGTGGGAGATATGTTGAAGGCAGCAGGAAGTTGGGGTGTGAAGAGAATGACAGAGATCTGTAATCTGGTGGTGAAAGAAGGCCGCATTCCAGTGGATTGGGAACTGAGTACCCTCGTCCCTCTATACAAGGGGAATGGCGACCCTCTGGAGTGTGGCTCGTATCGAGCGATAAAGTTATTGGAGCATGGAATGAAGGTATTGGAAAGGGTGTTGGAGAGGAGGATAAGGAAGAAAGTGAAGATCGACGAAATGCAGTTTGGATTCATGCCAGGAAGAGGAACGACAGACGCACTTTTCATTGTGAGGCAGTTGCAGGAGAAGTACATGGAGAAGAGGAAGAAGTTGTTTCTTGGGTTTGTTGATCTGGAGAAAGCATTCGATAGGGTACCACGCAAAGTATTGACATGGGCATTGAGGAAGTTAGGAGTGGAGGAATGGTTGATCAGAGTCGTGATGGCAATGTACAAAAGAGCGCGCACAGCTGTAAGGACGAAGGACGGGAACAGTGGTGAGTTTGAGGTGAAGGTGGGAGTGCATCAGGGGTCGGTACTAAGTCCACTACTATTTGTAGCTGTGATGGAGGTGCTGGCTCAGAACGTAAAGGAGGGTTTACCGTGGGAGTTGTTGTATGCAGATGATCTGGTGTTGATTGCGGAAAGTATGGATGGACTGAAGGAAAAGATGAACAAGTGGAAGGAATGTATGGAGACAAAAGGTCTGAAGGTGAATATCGGAAAGACGAAGGTGATGGCAAGTGGTAAAGCATGTGGTGAGGTCGAAAAAACTGGGAAGTGGCCCTGTGCTGTGTGTAGGAAGGGTGTCGGAGTGAACTCCATTCAATGTACAATGTGCGCTGAGTGGGTTCATCAAAAATGTAGTGGTCTGAGAGGGTCATTAACCAGTGTGGCAGCTACATTCAAATGTAAGGTGTGCACAGAGGGAGCTGCAGATGGAGGAAATGTTGAGTTGGATCTTGGAGACGGCGTGAAGCTGGAAGGTGTGAAAACATTTTGCTACCTCGGAGACATGCTGAATGGAGAAGGTGGATCAGACTCGGCAACGGTTGCTCGAGTGAGATGTGCATGGAAGAAGTTTCGGGAACTGGGTGGCGTGCTGATGATGAGGGGAGTGTCGTTGAAGCTGAAGGGAAAGGTGTATGCTGCATGTGTGAGAAGTGTTATGATTTATGGGAGCGAGACATGGGTAATGAACGTAGAGCAGCAACGAAGGTTGGAAAGGGTGGAAATGCGAATGGTTCGGTGGATGTGTGGAGTATCGTTGAGAGAGAGGAAGACAAATGATGAATTGCGAAAGATGCTGGGAATAGAGCCTGTGATTGATGCTGTGAAGAGGAACAGGTTGAGATGGTTTGGTCATGTGTTGAGGAAGGATGAAAGTGACTGGTTGAGAAGAGTGATGGAAATGAATGTAGAAGGAAGCAGAGGACGGGGAAGACCGAAAAAGATTTGGCTAAAGATGGTGGAAGAAGAAATGCGGGCAAGGGGGTTAACAAGGAGAGATGCAGAAAATAGGGCAAAATGGAGAAGATTGTCATGGGGACCGCAAGGCTAACCCCCGCTCTAGCAGGGAAAATGGCCTTTAAAATGCATGTTGTTGTTGTTGTGGGTGGTGTGAAAGTTTTGTTGCTTTATTTTTGGGGAAACATTGATTACTTGTGTTGGTTTCAAGAATTTGCCTACAAAGAAAGTTTTCGCTGTGTTCAAACTTTCTTTCTTGAGGGGGGGAAGTGTTATGGATTCGGCCCTAATTATTGTTGGTATTATTATTATTGTTGGTTCTCAGTAAGGGTTATTGTGGTTAAAAGGTTTAAAAGCACTCCTGGTAAAATGTGGCCGGAAATCCGGTTCGTGACGCGGAAGAGAAAGGGAGCGAGGAAGAAGAGGCGGGAGGAGATCGTGAAAATACATTTTTGTTGAAGCTCCGGACCGAGCGGTCGAGCGTACAGTGCGAGTGAACCTTGCATCCTTGAAGGGAAGTTCGTGCGATAGGGGATATCGCCGGATTGCTGTGGAGCCTGCGTAGTCGGGTAACCTCATTGAGGTTCCGGAGTATCCTTGCCTCAAAGCCCCGGTTCGAGTGAAAGCCGTCCGCCATCTTCGCCACACACGTAACCTTCAGTGAGCAGGTTTTTGTCGCGTCGGCCGGGCATTATTCCCCGGTGGGTTGCCGGGGACGGCTGTGCAAGAAAGTGGCTTTTGAGGATTATAAGGAGACTCACTGATTGAACCGCAAACGTGTACGTCGGAGCGCGTCTTTGGGAGGTTTCCCATTCCACCGCTATTGTGCGGGGTGTTGGACCATGTGACCTGTGGGTTGCTTCAATTGTCCACGCCTCAATTGATTGTGATCGGACATTGATCCAACGATCGCTGGAGCGAGTCGACTTCACCTTGGAGGGGTACAGAGACATTGGGGGAGTGCTGTGAGTTTGGGTTAAAGGAATAGATAAGGTTACCATCTTAAGATTTGATTGCCCCCATGGGGTTGATTGCCCCCATTGTTGTATGGCTCTTTTTGTATGATTTATAATATATTATTGTTTGTTCATCACCCTTGGTGTGGTTTCATTATTGATTAATTTCAACCAAGGATAACATATCTTTCTGCCGGGGACCCTCTCAAGGTTCGGAGGTTTACCGAGACCAGGGGATAGGGGAGGACCCCGTAACACCCGGTCAACGTTGATGCCCGACTCGCATGCCCACACCACTCGCTCCTTTCTTTGCTCACACATCCAGGCGTCTCCATACACTCAATGCATTCTATTTCTGCACTCGCTCGTGCATTCTCTTCCGCTCCACACTCCGTTAACACACATCCCCGTGCACACCCTGGTGCACTCCCTCTCACTCCGTACCACTCACGGGTGTGCACTCTGTTGCACACCCACTAACGCGCTCTGGTGTGCTCTCCCGCACACTCGCCACAACCAACTCAGGTGTGCATCCTCGCACACGCTCCTCAACCAACTCACACTCCGTTTCACTCTCACCCAACCCACTTTCACACTCTAACACACTCACTCTTCGGCGCACACTTTTTTCTTACACGCACGCCATTTCCACTCACGCAGCGCACAAAGGACCTTCCACGAAAGCCCGGGTGCCGTCTGGATCCTAAGCGTGCGAACAATCCTTTCGCGCCAAACACCTTGCCCCAAAATCTCTTAGCATCATATACAGCCCGGCTTACCTTCGGGATCCTTTTCTCCTCTCACACCTGCAAACTTTCATTGGGGTTAACAAGTACGGCATCATGATGTGAACACGGACTTTGCACAATTTCCATTCCTTCCTTCCACGAGTGCTTTTCTAAGTCTGATGTCTCTTCCGCCTCAATTTCCATTATAATGATTTTAATTTCTTTATTTTCGACGACCGCTGGCGCCAATAAAATTTTCTCTACTTCGGCGGTCACCGGCTTCCCCACACCCCGGGTCGCGATCTCTACCCCGGTCCACGTGACTTTGCCTTGCTCAACTCCGCTCAACCCGCACTCCTCTAGCCATGTTACCTCGTCGCGTACAAATGCGACCTCCTTGCTCAACATGCGATCAATGGTCTCCCCACATTTTTGTATGCGGTTTCCCAATTCATTTTTAAATCCCTCATTCCCCATTTGTATGGCTGCATGAATCTGCGCCATGAGGTCCTGCACATTCATCCCCCCGATTTGCGCAGCGGGCGCGGCCCTCGCCGCCATGTGCGAGGCGCCGCCATTTTGCGCGCCTGCAACCCCTACTACCGCATCCTCATTGCTTTCCTCCTCCATCTCTCCCACTTCTTCCCTGGGGTCCTGGGTTGACTCTAAACCTTCCTCTACCCCCTCATTTACCCCCACCGGCATCCGATCGCCTTGACTATCCATGGCACGATCCAATTTGGTTGTTAATAAAAATTTCAGCCGCTCAAAATTTTGACCAAATTTTTTCAGATGTTAACAAATTTGGTTCGGGTCCAATCCCACTCCTGACACCAATTGTTGCGGATTCGGGGGTCGGCGCTCCCCTTATCAAGGGGGGGTTAATCCCCTTGTCTTTTAAGCTGGCCGTCCCCCAATCCTGGAAATTATGACGCTCCTCCCGGTCGGTCTTGGGTTGAGTGATTGGTCAATTTGGGGTCCCAAATACCTAATTTCCAACCCCGACCGCAAGCAGGGAGATAACTCCGGCTCAAACCACGGATAAGATGGAATATTGCCGAGCGGTTAGCAATCCGCGATCCGAGCCGTTAACAAATGACTAAATCCGATCCTGAGCGGTTTCCAAATCGTGCCACAGGTACTCAATTGGAAGAAAAGACGGAGGCGATCGGATTAGGAAAACCAAGAAGGAACAAGGTACGTTCATTAACAAACCAAAGAGGAAACGAAAGGAATATACAAGAAGGAGAAGAACCAAAAGGACACAGGGCAGGCTTACCTATACAGTCTTAACTTATCACGACCCCAGGACAAACAGACAGACTCACACGGAATTGTAGTGGTAGGGGAGGAAGGTCCAGGCAGATGGTTCAGGGCTCCTCGTCCGGTCCCGACTCGTGCCGTGGCGGTGATGGAAACAGGCCGGCAGCGCGTCGTTGCGTTGACCGTGAGCGGACCTTACATATGTGAGGGGCTGGAATGCTGCGTACGTATAGCGTGCTAAACCCTCTCTCTTTCCCGATCAATCAAGGTCCGTTTCAACAGGCAGTCGTAACGAGCTCTCTCAGGCGCAGTTCTTCAATAAACAGTTCGTGCAATGCAATCCCCGGCGCAGTTCATTACCATCGATGGTTCCCTGCGCAGTCCGTGATAGGCTTGGCGCGTGCGCTTATAGATCAATCCGCGCTTCATAGAGCCACGCCCGCCAGCGCGCTCACCTCAGCCCTGGTTGGTTAGCGAGGGCTCACCGGCTCCGCCCTTGACGGCGAGTTGACAGGGCCACGCCTCGTTCCTGGCGCTCCGCCCCCTTCTTCCTCGAGCTTGACCGCATGGTTAATGGCGTTTGTTTGAGCAAGGCAGCGAACGCTGCTAACGAAAAGGCGCGTAATAGAATTGGGAGGACCAAGCCCCGGCTGTAGGGGCGCATACTGGCGTAGCTTGGAGAGAGAGCGGCTGCAAAATGAATGGAATGGGGCCTATCTTATTTGATTAATGCAACACAGATTCAACTATTGGGAACACAGCCCTATCTGAAACACATATTAAGGAAATACCTGAAAGTCCTATGGTGTCCTACGTGTTGCTGTGGCCTAAACTATGGGTGCACCTTTAACAGTTTAACCTTATTAAATGATGGGATATTTACAAGAGTTAGTATTTATTTACAAAACTGAGGGTTCTAAAAACCGCAACAATATTGTTGAAGCAACTGTTCAGAGGAGAAGAATCTTCAACATATGAACAGGACT
>NW_027619383.1:0-44141 GCF_964187855.1 Myxine glutinosa
CACACTAATACAAGTGCAAAAGTGGTTTCCTGCACCAACACAAGTAAAAGTGGTTTTTCCACACGAATACAAGTGCAAAAGTGGTTTCCTGCACCAACACAAGTGCGAAAAGTGGTTTTTCAACACTAACACAAGTGCAAAAAGTGGTTTTTCAACGCTATCACAAGTGCAAAAAGTGTTTTTTCCACACTAATACAAGTGCAAAAGTGGTTTCCTGCACCAACACAAGTGCGAAAAGTGGTTTTTCAACACTAACACAAGTGCGAAAACTGGTTTTTCAACACTAACACAAGTGCGAAAAGTGGTTTTTCAACACTATCACAAGTGCAAAAAGTGTTTTTTCCACACTAATACAAGTGCAAAAGTGGTTTCCTGCACCAACACAAGTGCGAAAAGTGGTTTTTCAACACTAACACAAGTGCAAAAAGTGGTTTTTCAACACTAACACAAGTGCGAAAAGTGGTTTTTCAACACTAACACAAGTGTGAAAAGTGGTTTTTCAACACTAACACAAGTGCGAAAAGTGTTTTTTCCACACTAATACAAGTGCAAAAGTGGTTTCCTGCACCAACACAAGTGCGAAAAGTGTTTTTTCAACACTAACACAAGTGCGAAAACTGGTTTTTCAACACTAACACAAGTACGAAAAGTGGTTTTTCAACACTATCACAAGTGCAAAAAGTGTTTTTTCCACACTAATACAAGTGCAAAAGTGGTTTCCTGCACCAACACAAGTGCGAAAAGTGGTTTTTCAACACTAACACAAGTGCGAAAAGTGTTTTTTCCACACTAACACAAGTGCGAAAAGTGGTTTTTCAACACTAACACAAGTGTGAAAAGTGGTTTTTCAACACTATCACAAGTGCAAAAAGTGTTTTTTCCACACTAATACACGTGCAAATGTGGTTTCCTGCACCAACACAAGTGCGAAAAGTGGTTTTTCAACACTAACACAAGTGCGAAAAGTGGTTTTTCAACACTAACACAAGTGCGAAAAGTGGTTTTTCAACACTAACACAAGTGTGAAAAGTGTTTTTTCCACACTAATACAAGTGCAAAAGTGGTTTCCTGCACCAACACAAGTGCGAAAAGTGGTTTTTCAACACTAACACAAGTGCGAAAAGTGGTTTTTCAATACTAACACAAGTGCGAAAAGTGGTTTTTCAACACTAACACAAGTGCGAAAAGTGGTTTTTCCACACTAATACAAGTGCAAAAGTGGTTTTCTGCACCAACACAAGTGCGAAAAGTGGTTTTTCAACACTAACACAAGTGCGAAAAGTGTTTTTTCCACACTAACACAAGTGCAAAAAGTGGTTTTTCAACACTAACACAAGTGTGAAAAGTGGTTTTTCAACACTATCACAAGTGCAAAAAGTGTTTTTTCCACACTAATACACGTGCAAATGTGGTTTCCTGCACCAACACAAGTGCGAAAAGTGGTTTTTCAACACTAACACAAGTGCGAAAAGTGGTTTTTCAACACTAACACAAGTGCGAAAAGTGGTTTTTCAACACTAACACAAGTGTGAAAAGTGTTTTTTCCACACTAATACAAGTGCAAAAGTGGTTTCCTGCACCAACACAAGTGCGAAAAGTGGATTTTCAACACTAACACAAGTGCGAAAAGTGGTTTTTCAATACTAACACAAGTGCGAAAAGTGGTTTTTCAACACTAACACAAGTGCGAAAAGTGGTTTTTCCACACTAATACAAGTGCAAAAGTGGTTTCCTGCACCAACACAAGTGCGAAAAGTGGTTTTTCAACACTAACACAAGTGCGAAAAGTGTTTTTTCCACACTAACACAAGTGCGAAAAGTGGTTTTTCAACACTAACACAAGTGTGAAAAGTGGTTTTTCAACACTATCACAAGTGCAAAAAGTGTTTTTTCCACACTAATACACGTGCAAATGTGGTTTCCTGCACCAACACAAGTGCGAAAAGTGGTTTTTCAACACTAACACAAGTGCGAAAAGTGGTTTTTCAACACTAACACAAGTGCGAAAAGTGGTTTTTCAACACTAACACAAGTGTGAAAAGTGTTTTTTCCACACTAATACAAGTGCAAAAGTGGTTTCCTGCACCAACACAAGTGCGAAAAGTGGTTTTTCAACACTAACACAAGTGCGAAAAGTGGTTTTTCAATACTAACACAAGTGCGAAAAGTGGTTTTTCAACACTAACACAAGTGCGAAAAGTGGTTTTTCCACACTAATACAAGTGCAAAAGTGGTTTCCTGCACCAACACTAGTGCGAAAAGTGGTTTTTCAACACTAATACAAGTGCGAAAAGTGGTTTTTCAACACTATCACAAGTGCGAAAGTGGATTTTCCACACTAATACAAGTGCAAAAGTGGTTTTTCAACACTAACACAAGTGCGAACAGTGGTTTTTCAACACTAACACAAGTGCAAAAAGTGGTTTTTCAACACTATCACAAGTGCAAAAAGGGTTTTTTCCACACTAATACAAGGGCAAAAGTGGTTTCCTGCACCAACACAAGTGCAAAAAGTGGTTTTTCAACACTAACACAAGTGCAAAAAGTGGTTTTTCAACACTATCACAAGTGCAAAAAGGGTTTTTTCCACACTAATACAAGGGCAAAAGTGGTTTCCTGCACCAACACAAGTGCAAAAAGTGGTTTTTCAACACTAACACAAGTGCGAAAAGTGTTTTTTCCACACTAATACAAGTGCAAAAGTGGTTTCCTGCACCAACATAAGTGCGAAAAGTGGTTTTTCAACACTAACACAAGTGTGAAAAGTGGTTTTTTCAACACTAACACAAGTGCGAAAAGTGGTTTTTCCACGCTAATACAAGTGCAAAAGTGGTTTCCTGCACCAACACAAGTGCGAAAAGTGGTTTTTCAACACTAACACAAGTGCGAAAAGTGGTTTTTCAACACTAACACAAGTGCGAAAAAGTGGTTTTTTCCACACTAATACAAGTGCAAAAGTGGTTTCCTGCACCAACACAAGTGCGAAAAGTGGTTTTTCACACGAATACAAGTGCAAAAGAGGTTTCCTGCACCAACACAAGTGCGAAAAGTGGTTTTTCAACACTAACACAAGTGCGAAAACTGGTTTTTTCAACACTAACACAAGTGCGAAAAGTGGATTTTCAACACTATCACAAGTGCAAAAAGTGTTTTTTCCACACTAATACAAGTGCAAAAGTGGTTTCCTGCACCAACACAAGTGCGATAAGTGGTTTTTCAACACCAACACAAGTGTGAAAAGTGGTTTTTCAACACTAACACAAGTGCGAAAAGTGGTTTTTCCACACTAATACAAGTGCAAAAGTGGTTTCCTGCACCAACACAAGTGCGAAAAGTGGTTTTTCAACACTAACACAAGTGCGAAAAGTGTTTTTTCCACACTAATACAAGTGCAAAAGTGGTTTCCTGCACCAACACAAGTGCGAAAAGTGTTTTTCCACACGAATACAAATGCAAAAGTGGTTTCCTGCACCAACACAAGTGCGAAAAGTGGTTTTTCAACACTAACACAAGTGCGAAAAGTGGTTTTTCAACGCTATCACAAGTGCAAAAAGTGTTTTTTCCACACTAATACAAGTGCAAAAGTGGTTTCCTGCACCAACACAAGTGCGAAAAGTGGTTTTTCAACACTAACACAAGTGCGAAAACTGGTTTTTCAACACTAACACAAGTGCGAAAAGTGGTTTTTCAACACTATCACAAGTGCAAAAAGTGTTTTTTCCACACTAATACAAGTGCAAAAGTGGTTTCCTGCACCAACACAAGTGCGAAAAGTGGTTTTTCAACACTAACACAAGTGCAAAAAGTGGTTTTTCAACACTAACACAAGTGCGAAAAGTGGTTTTTCAACACTAACACAAGTGTGAAAAGTGGTTTTTCAACACTAACACAAGTGCGAAAAGTGTTTTTTCCACACTAATACAAGTGCAAAAGTGGTTTCCTGCACCAACACAAGTGCGAAAAGTGTTTTTTCAACACTAACACAAGTGCGAAAACTGGTTTTTCAACACTAACACAAGTACGAAAAGTGGTTTTTCAACACTATCACAAGTGCAAAAAGTGTTTTTTCCACACTAATACAAGTGCAAAAGTGGTTTCCTGCACCAACACAAGTGCGAAAAGTGGTTTTTCAACACTAACACAAGTGCGAAAAGTGTTTTTTCCACACTAACACAAGTGCGAAAAGTGGTTTTTCAACACTAACACAAGTGTGAAAAGTGGTTTTTCAACACTATCACAAGTGCAAAAAGTGTTTTTTCCACACTAATACACGTGCAAATGTGGTTTCCTGCACCAACACAAGTGCGAAAAGTGGTTTTTCAACACTAACACAAGTGCGAAAAGTGGTTTTTCAACACTAACACAAGTGCGAAAAGTGGTTTTTCAACACTAACACAAGTGTGAAAAGTGTTTTTTCCACACTAATACAAGTGCAAAAGTGGTTTCCTGCACCAACACAAGTGCGAAAAGTGGTTTTTCAACACTAACACAAGTGCGAAAAGTGGTTTTTCAATACTAACACAAGTGCGAAAAGTGGTTTTTCAACACTAACACAAGTGCGAAAAGTGGTTTTTCCACACTAATACAAGTGCAAAAGTGGTTTCCTGCACCAATACAAGTGCGAAAAGTGGTTTTTCAACACTAACACAAGTGCGAAAAGTGTTTTTTCCACACTAACACAAGTGCGAAAAGTGGTTTTTCAACACTAACACAAGTGTGAAAAGTGGTTTTTCAACACTATCACAAGTGCAAAAAGTGTTTTTTCCACACTAATACACGTGCAAATGTGGTTTCCTGCACCAACACAAGTGCGAAAAGTGGTTTTTCAACACTAACACAAGTGCGAAAAGTGGTTTTTCAACACTAACACAAGTGCGAAAAGTGGTTTTTCAACACTAACACAAGTGTGAAAAGTGTTTTTTCCACACTAATACAAGTGCAAAAGTGGTTTCCTGCACCAACACAAGTGCGAAAAGTGGTTTTTCAACACTAACACAAGTGCGAAAAGTGGTTTTTCAATACTAACACAAGTGCGAAAAGTGGTTTTTCAACACTAACACAAGTGCGAAAAGTGGTTTTTCCACACTAATACAAGTGCAAAAGTGGTTTCCTGCACCAACACTAGTGCGAAAAGTGGTTTTTCAACACTAATACAAGTGCGAAAAGTGGTTTTTCAACACTATCACAAGTGCGAAAAGTGGATTTTCCACACTAATACAAGTGCAAAAGTGGTTTTTCAACACTAACACAAGTGCGAACAGTGGTTTTTCAACACTAACACAAGTGCAAAAAGTGGTTTTTCAACACTATCACAAGTGCAAAAAGTGTTTTTTCCACACTAATACAAGGGCAAAAGTGGTTTCCTGCACCAACACAAGTGCAAAAAGTGGTTTTTCAACACTAACACAAGTGCGAAAAGTGTTTTTTCCACACTAATACAAGTGCAAAAGTGGTTTCCTGCACCAACATAAGTGCGAAAAGTGGTTTTTCAACACTAACACAAGTGTGAAAAGTGGTTTTTCAACACTAACACAAGTGCGAAAAGTGGTTTTTCCACGCTAATACAAGTGCAAAAGTGGTTTCCTGCACCAACACAAGTGCGAAAAGTGGTTTTTCAACACTAACACAAGTGCGAAAAGTGGTTTTTCAACACTAACACAAGTGCGAAAAGTGGTTTTTCCACACTAATACAAGTGCAAAAGTGGTTTCCTGCACCAACACAAGTGCGAAAAGTGGTTTTTCCACACGAATACAAGTGCAAAAGAGGTTTCCTGCACCAACACAAGTGCGAAAATTGGTTTTTCAACACTAACACAAGCGCGAAAACTGGTTTTTCAACACTAACACAAGTGCGAAAAGTGGATTTTCAACACTATCACAAGTGCAAAAAGTGTTTTTTCCACACTAATACAAGTGCAAAAGTGGTTTCCTGCACCAACACAAGTGCGAAAAGTGGTTTTTCAACACTAACACAAGTGCGAAAAGTGGTTTTTCAACACTATCACAAGTGCAAAAAGTGTTTTTTCCACACTAATACAAGTGCAAATGTGGTTTCCTGCACCAACACAAGTGCGATAAGTGGTTTTTCAACACCAACACAAGTGTGAAAAGTGGTTTTTCAACACTAACACAAGTGCGAAAAGTGGTTTTTCCACACTAATACAAGTGCAAAAGTGGTTTCCTGCACCAACACAAGTGCGAAAAGTGGTTTTTCAACACTAACACAAGTGCGAAAAGTGTTTTTTCCACACTAATACAAGTGCAAAAGTGGTTTCCTGCACCAACACAAGTGCGAAAAGTGGTTTTTCCACACGAATACAAGTGCAAAAGTGGTTTCCTGCACCAACACAAGTGCGAAAAGTGGTTTTTCAACACTAACACAAGTGCGAAAAGTGGTTTTTCAACGCTATCACAAGTGCAAAAAGTGTTTTTTCCACACTAATACAAGTGCAAAAGTGGTTTCCTGCACCAACACAAGTGCGAAAAGTGGTTTTTCAACACTAACACAAGTGCGAAAACTGGTTTTTCAACACTAACACAAGTGCGAAAAGTGGTTTTTCAACACTATCACAAGTGCAAAAAGTGTTTTTTCCACACTAATACAAGTGCAAAAGTGGTTTCCTGCACCAACACAAGTGCGAAAAGTGGTTTTTCAACACTAACACAAGTGCAAAAAGTGGTTTTTCAACACTAACACAAGTGCGAAAAGTGGTTTTTCAACACTAACACAAGTGCGAAAAGTGGTTTTTCAACACTAACACAAGTGCGAAAAGTGTTTTTTCCACACTAATACAAGTGCAAAAGTGGTTTCCTGCACCAACACAAGTGCGAAAAGTGGTTTTTCAACACTAACACAAGTGCGAAAACTGGTTTTTCAACACTAACACAAGTACGAAAAGTGGTTTTTCAACACTATCACAAGTGCAAAAAGTGTTTTTTCCACACTAATACAAGTGCAAAAGTGGTTTCCTGCACCAACACAAGTGCGAAAAGTGGTTTTTCAACACTAACACAAGTGCGAAAAGTGTTTTTTCCACACTAACACAAGTGCGAAAAGTGGTTTTTCAACACTAACACAAGTGCGAAAAGTGCTTTTTCAACACTATCACAAGTGCAAAAAGTGTTTTTTCCACACTAATACACGTGCAAATGTGGTTTCCTGCACCAACACAAGTGCGAAAAGTGGTTTTTCAACACTAACACAAGTGCGAAAAGTGGTTTTTCAACACTAACACAAGTGCGAAAAGTGGTTTTTCAACACTAACACAAGTGCGAAAAGTGGTTTTTCAACACTAACACAAGTGTGAAAAGTGTTTTTTCCACACTAATACAAGTGCAAAAGTGGTTTCCTGCACCAACACAAGTGCGAAAAGTGGTTTTTCAACACTAACACAAGTGCGAAAAGTGGTTTTTCAATACTAACACAAGTGCGAAAAGTGGTTTTTCAACACTAACACAAGTGCGAAAAGTGGTTTTTCCACACTAATACAAGTGCAAAAGTGGTTTCCTGCACCAACACTAGTGCGAAAAGTGGTTTTTCAACACTAACACAAGTGCGAAAAGTGGATTTTCAACACTATCACAAGTGCGAAAAGTGGATTTTCCACACTAATACAAGTGCAAAAGTGGTTTCCTGCACCAACACAAGTGCGAAAAGTGGTTTTTCAACACTAACACAAGTGCGAAAAGTGGTTTTTCAACACTAACACAAGTGCGAAAAGTGGGTTTTCAACACTATCACAAGTGCAAAAAGTGTTTTTTCCACAATAATACAAGTGCAAAAGTGGTTTCCTGCACCAACACAAGTGCGAAAAGTGGTTTTTCAACACTAACACAAGTGCGAAAAGTGGTTTTTCAACACTATCACAAGTGCAAAAAGTGTTTTTTCCACACTAATACAAGTGCAAATATGGTTTCCTGCACCAACACAAGTGCGAAAAGTGGTTTTTCAACACTAACATAAGTGCGAAAAGTGGTTTTTCAACACTAACACAAGTGCAAAAAGTGGTTTTTCAACACTAACACAAGTGCGAAAAGTGGTTTTTCAACACTAACACAAGTGCGAAAAGTGTTTTTTCCACACTAATGCAAGTGCAAAAGTGGTTTCCTGCACCAACACAAGTGCGAAAAGTGGTTTTTCAACACTAACACAAGTGCGAAAAGTGGTTTTTCAACACTAACACAAGTGCGAAAAGTGGTTTTTCAACACTAACACAAGTGCAAAAAGTGGTTTTTCAACACTATCACAAGTGCAAAAAGTGTTTTTTCCACACTAATACAAGGGCAAAAGTGGTTTCCTGCACCAACACAAGTGCGAAAAGTGGTTTTTCAACACTAACACAAGTGCGAAAAGTGTTTTTTCCACACTAATACAAGTGCAAAAGTGGTTTCCTGCACCAACACAAGTGCGAAAAGTGGTTTTTCAACGCTATCACAAGTGCAAAAAGTGTTTTTTCCACACTAATACAAGTGCAAAAGTGGTTTCCTGCAACAACAGAAGTGCGAAAAGTGGTTTTTCAACACTAACACAAGTGCGAAAACTGGTTTTTCAACACTAACACAAGTGCGAAAAGTGGTTTTTCAACACTATCACAAGTGCAAAAAGTGTTTTTTCCACACTAATACAAGTGCAAAAGTGGTTTCCTGCACCAACACAAGTGCGAAAAGTGGTTTTTCAACACTAACACAAGTGCGAAAACTGGTTTTTCAACACTAACACAAGTGCGAAAAGTGGTTTTTCAACACTATCACAAGTGCAAAAAGTGTTTTTTCCACACTAATACAAGTGCAAAAGTGGTTTCCTGCACCAACACAAGTGCGAAAAGTGGTTTTTCAACACTAACACAAGTGCGAAAAGTGGTTTTTCAACACTATCACAAGTGCAAAAAGTGTTTTTTCCACACTAATACAAGTGCAAATATGGTTTCCTGCACCAACACAAGTGCGAAAAGTGGTTTTTCAACACTAACACAAGTGCGAAAAGTGGTTTTTCAACACTAACACAAGTGCGAAAAGTGTTTTTTCCACACTAATACAAGTGCAAAAGTGGTTTCCTGCACCAACACAAGTGCGAAAAGTGGTTTTTCAACACTAACACAAGTGCGAAAAGTGGTTTTTCAACACTAACACAAGTGCGAAAAGTTGTTTTTCAACACTAACACAAGTGCGAAAAGTGGTTTTCCACACTAATACAAGTGCAAAAGTGGTTTCCTGCACCAACACAAGTGCGAAAAATGGTTTTTCAACACTAACACAAGTGCGAAAAGTGGTTTTTCAACACTAACACAAGTGCGAACAGTGGTTTTTCAACACCAACACAAGTGCAAAAAGTGGTTTTTCCACAATAATACAAGTGCAAAAGTGGTTTCCTGCACCAACACAAGTGCGAAAAGTGGTTTTTCCACACTAATACACGTGCAAATGTGGTTTCCTGCACCAACACAAGTGCGAAAAGTGGTTTTTCAACACTAACACAAGTGCGAAAAGTGGTTTTTCAACACTAACACAAGTGCGAAAAGTGGTTTTTCAACACTAACACAAGTGTGAAAAGTGTTTTTTCCACACTAATACAAGTGCAAAAGTGGTTTCCTGCACCAACACAAGTGCGAAAAGTGGTTTTTCAACACTAACACAAGTGCGAAAAGTGGTTTTTCAATACTAACACAAGTGCGAAAAGTGGTTTTTCAACACTAACACAAGTGCGAAAAGTGGTTTTTCCACACTAATACAAGTGCAAAAGTGGTTTCCTGCACCAACACTATTGCGAAAAGTGGTTTTTCAACACTAGTACAAGTGCGAAAAGTGGTTTTTCAACACTATCACAAGTGCGAAAAGTGGATTTTCCACACTAATACAAGTGCAAAAGTGGTTTTTCAACACTAACACAAGTGCGAACAGTGGTTTTTCAACACTAACACAAGTGCAAAAAGTGGTTTTTCAACACTATCACAAGTGCAAAAAGTGTTTTTTCCACACTAATACAAGGGCAAAAGTGGTTTCCTGCACCAACACAAGTGCGAAAAGTGGTTTTTCAACACTAACACAAGTGCGAAAAGTGTTTTTTCCACACTAATACAAGTGCAAAAGTGGTTTCCTGCACCAACATAAGTGCGAAAAGTGGTTTTTCAACACTAACACAAGTGTGAAAAGTGGTTTTTCAACACTAACACAAGTGCGAAAAGTGGTTTTTCCACGCTAATACAAGTGCAAAAGTGGTTTCCTGCACCAACACAAGTGCGAAAAGTGGTTTTTCAACACTAACACAAGTGCGAAAAGTGGTTTTTCAACACTAACACAAGTGCGAAAAGTGGTTTTTCCACACTAATACAAGTGCAAAAGTGGTTTCCTGCACCAACACAAGTGCGAAAAGTGGTTTTTCAACACTAACACAAGTGCGAAAAGTGTTTTTTCCACACCAATACAAGTGCAAAAGTGGTTTCCTGCACCAACACAAGTGCGATAAGTGGTTTTTCAACACCAACACAAGTGTGAAAAGTGGTTTTTCAACACTAACACAAGTGCGAAAAGTGGTTTTTCCACACTAATACAAGTGCAAAAGTGGTTTCCTGCACCAACACAAGTGCGAAAAGTGGTTTTTCAACACTAACACAAGTGCGAAAAGTGTTTTTTCCACACTAATACAAGTGCAAAAGTGGTTTCCTGCACCAACACAAGTGCGAAAAGTGGTTTTTCCACACGAATACAAGTGCAAAAGTGGTTTCCTGCACCAACACAAGTGCGAAAAGTGGTTTTTCAACACTAACACAAGTGCGAAAAGTGGTTTTTCAACGCTATCACAAGTGCAAAAAGTGTTTTTTCCACACTAATACAAGTGCAAAAGTGGTTTCCTGCACCAACACAAGTGCAAAAAGTGGTTTTTCAACACTAACACAAGTGCGAAAAGTGGTTTTTCAACACTAACACAAGTGTGAAAAGTGGTTTTTCAACACTAACACAAGTGCGAAAAGTGTTTTTTCCACACTAATACAAGTGCAAAAGTGGTTTCCTGCACCAACACAAGTGCGAAAAGTGTTTTTTCAACACTAACACAAGTGCGAAAACTGGTTTTTCAACACTAACACAAGTACGAAAAGTGGTTTTTCAACACTATCACAAGTGCAAAAAGTGTTTTTTCCACACTAATACAAGTGCAAAAGTGGTTTCCTGCACCAACACAAGTGCGAAAAGTGGTTTTTCAACACTAACACAAGTGCGAAAAGTGTTTTTTCCACACTAACACAAGTGCGAAAAGTGGTTTTTCAACACTAACACAAGTGTGAAAAGTGGTTTTTCAACACTATCACAAGTGCAAAAAGTGTTTTTTCCACACTAATACACGTGCAAATGTGGTTTCCTGCACCAACACAAGTGCGAAAAGTGGTTTTTCAACACTAACACAAGTGCGAAAAGTGGTTTTTCAACACTAACACAAGTGCGAAAAGTGGTTTTTCAACACTAACACAAGTGTTAAAAGTGTTTTTTCCACACTAATACAAGTGCAAAAGTGGTTTCCTGCACCAACACAAGTGCGAAAAGTGGTTTTTCAACACTAACACAAGTGCGAAAAGTGGTTTTTCAATACTAACACAAGTGCGAAAAGTGGTTTTTCAACACTAACACAAGTGCGAAAAGTGGTTTTTCCACACTAATACAAGTGCAAAAGTGGTTTCCTGCACCAACACTAGTGCGAAAAGTGGTTTTTCAACACTAATACAAGTGCGAAAAGTGGTTTTTCAACACTATCACAAGTGCGAAAAGTGGATTTTCCACACTAATACAAGTGCAAAAGTGGTTTTTCAACACTAACACAAGTGCGAACAGTGGTTTTTCAACACTAACACAAGTGCAAAAAGTGGTTTTTCAACACTATCACAAGTGCAAAAAGTGTTTTTTCCACACTAATACAAGGGCAAAAGTGGTTTCCTGCACCAACACAAGTGCGAAAAGTGGTTTTTCAACACTAACACAAGTGCGAAAAGTGTTTTTTCCACACTAATACAAGTGCAAAAGTGGTTTCCTGCACCAACATAAGTGCGAAAAGTGGTTTTTCAACACTAACACAAGTGTGAAAAGTGGTTTTTCAACACTAACACAAGTGCGAAAAGTGGTTTTTCCACGCTAATACAAGTGCAAAAGTGGTTTCCTGCACCAACACAAGTGCGAAAAGTGGTTTTTCAACACTAACACAAGTGCGAAAAGTGGTTTTTCAACACTAACACAAGTGCGAAAAGTGTTTTTTCCACACTAATACAAGTGCAAAAGTGGTTTCCTGCACCAACACAAGTGCGAAAAGTGTTTTTTCAACACTAACACAAGTGCGAAAACTGGTTTTTCAACACTAACACAAGTACGAAAAGTGGTTTTTCAACACTATCACAAGTGCAAAAAGTGTTTTTTCCACACTAATACAAGTGCAAAAGTGGTTTCCTGCACCAACACAAGTGCGAAAAGTGGTTTTTCAACACTAACACAAGTGCGAAAAGTGTTTTTTCCACACTAACACAAGTGCGAAAAGTGGTTTTTCAACACTAACACAAGTGTGAAAAGTGGTTTTTCAACACTATCACAAGTGCAAAAAGTGTTTTTTCCACACTAATACACGTGCAAATGTGGTTTCCTGCACCAACACAAGTGCGAAAAGTGGTTTTTCAACACTAACACAAGTGCGAAAAGTGGTTTTTCAACACTAACACAAGTGCGAAAAGTGGTTTTTCAACACTAACACAAGTGTTAAAAGTGTTTTTTCCACACTAATACAAGTGCAAAAGTGGTTTCCTGCACCAACACAAGTGCGAAAAGTGGTTTTTCAACACTAACACAAGTGCGAAAAGTGGTTTTTCAATACTAACACAAGTGCGAAAAGTGGTTTTTCAACACTAACACAAGTGCGAAAAGTGGTTTTTCCACACTAATACAAGTGCAAAAGTGGTTTCCTGCACCAACACTAGTGCGAAAAGTGGTTTTTCAACACTAATACAAGTGCGAAAAGTGGTTTTTCAACACTATCACAAGTGCGAAAAGTGGATTTTCCACACTAATACAAGTGCAAAAGTGGTTTTTCAACACTAACACAAGTGCGAACAGTGGTTTTTCAACACTAACACAAGTGCAAAAAGTGGTTTTTCAACACTATCACAAGTGCAAAAAGTGTTTTTTCCACACTAATACAAGGGCAAAAGTGGTTTCCTGCACCAACACAAGTGCGAAAAGTGGTTTTTCAACACTAACACAAGTGCGAAAAGTGTTTTTTCCACACTAATACAAGTGCAAAAGTGGTTTCCTGCACCAACATAAGTGCGAAAAGTGGTTTTTCAACACTAACACAAGTGTGAAAAGTGGTTTTTCAACACTAACACAAGTGCGAAAAGTGGTTTTTCCACGCTAATACAAGTGCAAAAGTGGTTTCCTGCACCAACACAAGTGCGAAAAGTGGTTTTTCAACACTAACACAAGTGCGAAAAGTGGTTTTTCAACACTAACACAAGTGCGAAAAGTGGTTTTTCCACACTAATACAAGTGCAAAAGTGGTTTCCTGCACCAACACAAGTGCGAAAAGTGGTTTTTCAACACTAACACAAGTGCGAAAAGTGTTTTTTCCACACTAATACAAGTGCAAAAGTGGTTTCCTGCACCAACACAAGTGCGATAAGTGGTTTTTCAACACCAACACAAGTGTGAAAAGTGGTTTTTCAACACTAACACAAGTGCGAAAAGTGGTTTTTCCACACTAATACAAGTGCAAAAGTGGTTTCCTGCACCAACACAAGTGCGAAAAGTGGTTTTTCAACACTAACACAAGTGCGAAAAGTGTTTTTTCCACACTAATACAAGTGCAAAAGTGGTTTCCTGCACCAACACAAGTGCGAAAAGTGGTTTTTCCACACGAATACAAGTGCAAAAGTGGTTTCCTGCACCAACACAAGTGCGAAAAGTGGTTTTTCAACACTAACACAAGTGCGAAAAGTGGTTTTTCAACGCTATCACAAGTGCAAAAAGTGTTTTTTCCACACTAATACAAGTGCAAAAGTGGTTTCCTGCACCAACACAAGTGCGAAAAGTGGTTTTTCAACACTAACACAAGTGCGAAAACTGGTTTTTCAACACTAACACAAGTGCGAAAAGTGGTTTTTCAACACTATCACAAGTGCAAAAAGTGTTTTTTCCACACTAATACAAGTGCAAAAGTGGTTTCCTGCACCAACACAAGTGCGAAAAGTGGTTTTTCAACACTAACACAAGTGCAAAAAGTGGTTTTTCAACACTAACACAAGTGCGAAAAGTGGTTTTTCAACACTAACACAAGTGTGAAAAGTGGTTTTTCAACACTAACACAAGTGCGAAAAGTGTTTTTTCCACACTAATACAAGTGCAAAAGTGGTTTCCTGCACCAACACAAGTGCGAAAAGTGTTTTTTCAACACTAACACAAGTGCGAAAACTGGTTTTTCAACACTAACACAAGTACGAAAAGTGGTTTTTCAACACTATCACAAGTGCAAAAAGTGTTTTTTCCACACTAATACAAGTGCAAAAGTGGTTTCCTGCACCAACACAAGTGCGAAAAGTGGTTTTTCAACACTAACACAAGTGCGAAAAGTGTTTTTTCCACACTAACACAAGTGCGAAAAGTGGTTTTTCAACACTAACACAAGTGTGAAAAGTGGTTTTTCAACACTATCACAAGTGCAAAAAGTGTTTTTTCCACACTAATACACGTGCAAATGTGGTTTCCTGCACCAACACAAGTGCGAAAAGTGGTTTTTCAACACTAACACAAGTGCGAAAAGTGGTTTTTCAACACTAACACAAGTGCGAAAAGTGGTTTTTCAACACTAACACAAGTGTGAAAAGTGTTTTTTCCACACTAATACAAGTGCAAAAGTGGTTTCCTGCACCAACACAAGTGCGAAAAGTGGTTTTTCAACACTAACACAAGTGCGAAAAGTGGTTTTTCAATACTAACACAAGTGCGAAAAGTGGTTTTTCAACACTAACACAAGTGCGAAAAGTGGTTTTTCCACACTAATACAAGTGCAAAAGTGGTTTCCTGCACCAACACAAGTGCGAAAAGTGGTTTTTCAACACTAACACAAGTGCGAAAAGTGTTTTTTCCACACTAACACAAGTGCGAAAAGTGGTTTTTCAACACTAACACAAGTGTGAAAAGTGGTTTTTCAACACTATCACAAGTGCAAAAAGTGTTTTTTCCACACTAATACACGTGCAAATGTGGTTTCCTGCACCAACACAAGTGCGAAAAGTGGTTTTTCAACACTAACACAAGTGCGAAAAGTGGTTTTTCAACACTAACACAAGTGCGAAAAGTGGTTTTTCAACACTAACACAAGTGTGAAAAGTGTTTTTTCCACACTAATACAAGTGCAAAAGTGGTTTCCTGCACCAACACAAGTGCGAAAAGTGGTTTTTCAACACTAACACAAGTGCGAAAAGTGGTTTTTCAATACTAACACAAGTGCGAAAAGTGGTTTTTCAACACTAACACAAGTGCGAAAAGTGGTTTTTCCACACTAATACAAGTGCAAAAGTGGTTTCCTGCACCAACACAAGTGCGAAAAGTGGTTTTTCAACACTAACACAAGTGCGAAAAGTGTTTTTTCCACACTAACACAAGTGCGAAAAGTGGTTTTTCAACACTAACACAAGTGTGAAAAGTGGTTTTTCAACACTATCACAAGTGCAAAAAGTGTTTTTTCCACACTAATACACGTGCAAATGTGGTTTCCTGCACCAACACAAGTGCGAAAAGTGGTTTTTCAACACTAACACAAGTGCGAAAAGTGGTTTTTCAACACTAACACAAGTGCGAAAAGTGGTTTTTCAACACTAACACAAGTGTGAAAAGTGTTTTTTCCACACTAATACAAGTGCAAAAGTGGTTTCCTGCACCAACACAAGTGCGAAAAGTGGTTTTTCAACACTAACACAAGTGCGAAAAGTGGTTTTTCAATACTAACACAAGTGCGAAAAGTGGTTTTTCAACACTAACACAAGTGCGAAAAGTGGTTTTTCCACACTAATACAAGTGCAAAAGTGGTTTCCTGCACCAACACTAGTGCGAAAAGTGGTTTTTCAACACTAATACAAGTGCGAAAAGTGGTTTTTCAACACTATCACAAGTGCGAAAAGTGGATTTTCCACACTAATACAAGTGCAAAAGTGGTTTTTCAACACTAACACAAGTGCGAACAGTGGTTTTTCAACACTAACACAAGTGCAAAAAGTGGTTTTTCAACACTATCACAAGTGCAAAAAGGGTTTTTCCACACTAATACAAGGGCAAAAGTGGTTTCCTGCACCAACACAAGTGCAAAAAGTGGTTTTTCAACACTAACACAAGTGCGAAAAGTGTTTTTTCCACACTAATACAAGTGCAAAAGTGGTTTCCTGCACCAACATAAGTGCGAAAAGTGGTTTTTCAACACTAACACAAGTGTGAAAAGTGGTTTTTCAACACTAACACAAGTGCGAAAAGTGGTTTTTCCACGCTAATACAAGTGCAAAAGTGGTTTCCTGCACCAACACAAGTGCGAAAAGTGGTTTTTCAACACTAACACAAGTGCGAAAAGTGGTTTTTCAACACTAACACAAGTGCGAAAAGTGGTTTTTCCACACTAATACAAGTGCAAAAGTGGTTTCCTGCACCAACACAAGTGCGAAAAGTGGTTTTTCCACACGAATACAAGTGCAAAAGAGGTTTCCTGCACCAACACAAGTGCGAAAAGTGGTTTTTCAACACTAACACAAGTGCGAAAACTGGTTTTTCAACACTAACACAAGTGCGAAAAGTGGATTTTCAACACTATCACAAGTGCAAAAAGTGTTTTTGCCACACTAATACAAGTGCAAAAGTGGTTTCCTGCACCAACACAAGTGCGATAAGTGGTTTTTCAACACCAACACAAGTGTGAAAAGTGGTTTTTCAACACTAACACAAGTGCGAAAAGTGGTTTTTCCACACTAATACAAGTGCAAAAGTGGTTTCCTGCACCAACACAAGTGCGAAAAGTGGTTTTTCAACACTAACACAAGTGCGAAAAGTGTTTTTTCCACACTAATACAAGTGCAAAAGTGGTTTCCTGCACCAACACAAGTGCGAAAAGTGGTTTTTCCACACGAATACAAGTGCAAAAGTGGTTTCCTGCACCAACACAAGTGCGAAAAGTGGTTTTTCAACACTAACACAAGTGCGAAAAGTGGTTTTTCAATGCTATCACAAGTGCAAAAAGTGTTTTTTCCACACTAATACAAGTGCAAAAGTGGTTTCCTGCACCAACACAAGTGCGAAAAGTGGTTTTTCAACACTAACACAAGTGCGAAAACTGGTTTTTCAACACTAACACAAGTGCGAAAAGTGGTTTTTCAACACTATCACAAGTGCAAAAAGTGTTTTTTCCACACTAATACAAGTGCAAAAGTGGTTTCCTGCACCAACACAAGTGCGAAAAGTGGTTTTTCAACACTAACACAAGTGCAAAAAGTGGTTTTTCAACACTAACACAAGTGCGAAAAGTGGTTTTTCAACACTAACACAAGTGTGAAAAGTGGTTTTTCAACACTAACACAAGTGCGAAAAGTGTTTTTTCCACACTAATACAAGTGCAAAAGTGGTTTCCTGCACCAACACAAGTGCGAAAAGTGTTTTTTCAACACTAACACAAGTGCGAAAACTGGTTTTTCAACACTAACACAAGTACGAAAAGTGGTTTTTCAACACTATCACAAGTGCAAAAAGTGTTTTTTCCACACTAATACAAGTGCAAAAGTGGTTTCCTGCACCAACACAAGTGCGAAAAGTGGTTTTTCAACACTAACACAAGTGCGAAAAGTGTTTTTTCCACACTAACACAAGTGCGAAAAGTGGTTTTTCAACACTAACACAAGTGTGAAAAGTGGTTTTTCAACACTATCACAAGTGCAAAAAGTGTTTTTTCCACACTAATACACGTGCAAATGTGGTTTCCTGCACCAACCAAGTGCGAAAAGTGGTTTTTCAACACTAACACAAGTGCGAAAAGTGGTTTTTCAACACTAACACAAGTGCGAAAAGTGTTTTTTCCACACTAACACAAGTGCAAAAGTGTGTTTTCTACACTAACACAAGTGCGAAAAGTGGTTTTTCAACACTAACACAAGTGCGAAAAGTGGTTTTTCAACACTAACACAAGTGCGAAAAGTGGTTTTTCAACACTAACACAAGTGCGAAAAGTGGTTTTTCAACACTAACACAAGTGCAAAAAGTGTTTTTTCCACACTAATACAAGGGCAAAAGTGGTTTCCTGCACCAATACAAGTGCGAAAAGTGGTTTTTCAACACTAACACAAGTGCGAAAAGTGTTTTTTCCACACTAACACAAGTGCGAAAAGTGGTTTTTCAACACTAACACAAGTGTGAAAAGTGGTTTTTCAACACTATCACAAGTGCAAAAAGTGTTTTTTCCACACTAATACAAGTGCAAATGTGGTTTCCTGCACCAACACAAGTGCGAAAAGTGGTTTTTCAACACTAACACAAGTGCGAAAAGTGGTTTTTCAACACTAACACAAGTGCGAAAAGTGGTTTTTCAACACTAACACAAGTGTGAAAAGTGTTTTTTCCACACTAATACAAGTGCAAAAGTGGTTTCCTGCACCAACACAAGTGCGAAAAGTGGTTTTTCAACACTAACACAAGTGCGAAAAGTGGTTTTTCAATACTAACACAAGTGCGAAAAGTGGTTTTTCAACACTAACACAAGTGCGAAAAGTGGTTTTTCCACACTAATACAAGTGCAAAAGTGGTTTCCTGCACCAACACTAGTGCGAAAAGTGGTTTTTCAACACTAATACAAGTGCGAAAAGTGGTTTTTCAACACTATCACAAGTGCGAAAAGTGGATTTTCCACACTAATACAAGTGCAAAAGTGGTTTTTCAACACTAACACAAGTGCGAACAGTGGTTTTTCAACACTAACACAAGTGCAAAAAGTGGTTTTTCAACACTATCACAAGTGCAAAAAGTGTTTTTTCCACACTAATACAAGGGCAAAAGTGGTTTCCTGCACCAACACAAGTGCAAAAAGTGGTTTTTCAACACTAACACAAGTGCGAAAAGTGTTTTTTCCACACTAATACAAGTGCAAAAGTGGTTTCCTGCACCAACATAAGTGCGAAAAGTGGTTTTTCAACACTAACACAAGTGTGAAAAGTGGTTTTTCAACACTAACACAAGTGCGAAAAGTGGTTTTTCCACGCTAATACAAGTGCAAAAGTGGTTTCCTGCACCAACACAAGTGCGAAAAGTGGTTTTTCAACACTAACACAAGTGCGAAAAGTGGTTTTTCAACACTAACACAAGTGCGAAAAGTGGTTTTTCCACACTAATACAAGTGCAAAAGTGGTTTCCTGCACCAACACAAGTGCGAAAAGTGGTTTTTCCACACGAATACAAGTGCAAAAGAGGTTTCCTGCACCAACACAAGTGCGAAAATTGGTTTTTCAACACTAACACAAGTGCGAAAACTGGTTTTTCAACACTAACACAAGTGCGAAAAGTGGATTTTCAACACTATCACAAGTGCAAAAAGTGTTTTTTCCACACTAATACAAGTGCAAAAGTGGTTTCCTGCACCAACACAAGTGCGAAAAGTGGTTTTTCAACACTAACACAAGTGCGAAAAGTGGTTTTTCAACACTATCACAAGTGCAAAAAGTGTTTTTTCCACACTAATACAAGTGCAAATGTGGTTTCCTGCACCAACACAAGTGCGATAAGTGGTTTTTCAACACCAACACAAGTGTGAAAAGTGGTTTTTCAACACTAACACAAGTGCGAAAAGTGGTTTTTCCACACTAATACAAGTGCAAAAGTGGTTTCCTGCACCAACACAAGTGCGAAAAGTGGTTTTTCAACACTAACACAAGTGCGAAAAGTGTTTTTTCCACACTAATACAAGTGCAAAAGTGGTTTCCTGCACCAACACAAGTGCGAAAAGTGGTTTTTCCACACGAATACAAGTGCAAAAGTGGTTTCCTGCACCAACACAAGTGCGAAAAGTGGTTTTTCAACACTAACACAAGTGCGAAAAGTGGTTTTTCAACGCTATCACAAGTGCAAAAAGTGTTTTTTCCACACTAATACAAGTGCAAAAGTGGTTTCCTGCACCAACACAAGTGCGAAAAGTGGTTTTTCAACACTAACACAAGTGCGAAAACTGGTTTTTCAACACTAACACAAGTGCGAAAAGTGGTTTTTCAACACTATCACAAGTGCAAAAAGTGTTTTTTCCACACTAATACAAGTGCAAAAGTGGTTTCCTGCACCAACACAAGTGCGAAAAGTGGTTTTTCAACACTAACACAAGTGCAAAAAGTGGTTTTTCAACACTAACACAAGTGCGAAAAGTGGTTTTTCAACACTAACACAAGTGCGAAAAGTGGTTTTTCAACACTAACACAAGTGCGAAAAGTGTTTTTTCCACACTAATACAAGTGCAAAAGTGGTTTCCTGCACCAACACAAGTGCGAAAAGTGGTTTTTCAACACTAACACAAGTGCGAAAACTGGTTTTTCAACACTAACACAAGTACGAAAAGTGGTTTTTCAACACTATCACAAGTGCAAAAAGTGTTTTTTCCACACTAATACAAGTGCAAAAGTGGTTTCCTGCACCAACACAAGTGCGAAAAGTGGTTTTTCAACACTAACACAAGTGCGAAAAGTGTTTTTTCCACACTAACACAAGTGCGAAAAGTGGTTTTTCAACACTAACACAAGTGCGAAAAGTGGTTTTTCAACACTATCACAAGTGCAAAAAGTGTTTTTTCCACACTAATACACGTGCAAATGTGGTTTCCTGCACCAACACAAGTGCGAAAAGTGGTTTTTCAACACTAACACAAGTGCGAAAAGTGGTTTTTCAACACTAACACAAGTGCGAAAAGTGGTTTTTCAACACTAACACAAGTGCGAAAAGTGGTTTTTCAACACTAACACAAGTGTGAAAAGTGTTTTTTCCACACTAATACAAGTGCAAAAGTGGTTTCCTGCACCAACACAAGTGCGAAAAGTGGTTTTTCAACACTAACACAAGTGCGAAAAGTGGTTTTTCAATACTAACACAAGTGCGAAAAGTGGTTTTTCAACACTAACACAAGTGCGAAAAGTGGTTTTTCCACACTAATACAAGTGCAAAAGTGGTTTCCTGCACCAACACTAGTGCGAAAAGTGGTTTTTCAACACTAACACAAGTGCGAAAAGTGGTTTTTCAACACTATCACAAGTGCGAAAAGTGGATTTTCCACACTAATACAAGTGCAAAAGTGGTTTCCTGCACCAACACAAGTGCGAAAAGTGGTTTTTCAACACTAACACAAGTGCGAAAAGTGGTTTTTCAACACTAACACAAGTGCGAAAAGTGGGTTTTCAACACTATCACAAGTGCAAAAAGTGTTTTTTCCACAATAATACAAGTGCAAAAGTGGTTTCCTGCACCAACACAAGTGCGAAAAGTGGTTTTTCAACACTAACACAAGTGCGAAAAGTGGTTTTTCAACACTATCACAAGTGCAAAAAGTGTTTTTTCCACACTAATACAAGTGCAAATATGGTTTCCTGCACCAACACAAGTGCGAAAAGTGGTTTTTCAACACTAACATAAGTGCGAAAAGTGGTTTTTCAACACTAACACAAGTGCAAAAAGTGGTTTTTCAACACTAACACAAGTGCGAAAAGTGGTTTTTCAACACTAACACAAGTGCGAAAAGTGTTTTTTCCACACTAATGCAAGTGCAAAAGTGGTTTCCTGCACCAACACAAGTGCGAAAAGTGGTTTTTCAACACTAACACAAGTGCGAAAAGTGGTTTTTCAACACTAACACAAGTGCGAAAAGTGGTTTTTCAACACTAACACAAGTGCAAAAAGTGGTTTTTCAACACTATCACAAGTGCAAAAAGTGTTTTTTCCACACTAATACAAGGGCAAAAGTGGTTTCCTGCACCAACACAAGTGCGAAAAGTGGTTTTTCAACACTAACACAAGTGCGAAAAGTGTTTTTTCCACACTAATACAAGTGCAAAAGTGGTTTCCTGCACCAACACAAGTGCGAAAAGTGGTTTTTCAACGCTATCACAAGTGCAAAAAGTGTTTTTTCCACACTAATACAAGTGCAAAAGTGGTTTCCTGCACCAACACAAGTGCGAAAAGTGGTTTTTCAACACTAACACAAGTGCGAAAAGTGTTTTTTCCACACTAATACAAGTGCAAAAGTGGTTTCCTGCACCAACACAAGTGCGAAAACTGGTTTTTCAACACTAACACAAGTGCGAAAAGTGGTTTTTCAACACTATCGCAAGTGCAAAAAGTGTTTTTTCCACACTAATACAAGTGCAAAAGTGGTTTCCTGCACCAACACAAGTGCGAAAAGTGGTTTTTCAACACTAACACAAGTGCGAAAAGTGGTTTTTCAACACTATCACAAGTGCAAAAAGTGTTTTTTCCACACTAATACAAGTGCAAATATGGTTTCCTGCACCAACACAAGTGCGAAAAGTGGTTTTTCAACACTAACATAAGTGCGAAAAGTGGTTTTTCAACACTAACACAAGTGCGAAAAGTGGTTTTTCAACACTAACACAAGTGCGAAAAGTGGTTTTTCCACACTAATACAAGTGCAAAAGTGGTTTCCTGCACCAACACAAGTGCGAAAAGTGGTTTTTCAACACTAACACAAGTGCGAAAAGTGGTTTTTCAACACTAACACAAGTGCGAAAAGTGGTTTTTCAACACTAACACAAGTGCGAAAAGTGGTTTTTCCACACTAATACAAGTGCAAAAGTGGTTTCCTGCACCAACACAAGTGCGAAAAGTGGTTTTTCAACACTAACACAAGTGCGAAAAGTGGTTTTTCAACACTATCACAACTGCAAAAAGTGGTTTTTCAACACTAACACAAGTGCGAAAAGTGGTTTTTCAACACTAACACAAGTGCGAACAGTGGTTTTTCAACACTAACACAAGTGCAAAAAGTGGTTTTTCAACACTATCACAAGTGCAAAAAGTGTTTTTTCCACACTAATACAAGGGCAAAAGTGGTTTCCTGCACCAACACAAGTGCGAAAAGTGGTTTTTCAACACTAACACAAGTGCGAAAAGTGTTTTTTCCACACTAATACAAGTGCAAAAGTGGTTTCCTGCACCAACATAAGTGCGAAAAGTGGTTTTTCAACACTAACACAAGTGCGAAAAGTGGTTTTTCCACGCTAATACAAGTGCAAAAGTGGTTTCCTGCACCAACACAAGTGCGAAAAGTGGTTTTTCAACACTAACACAAGTGCGAAAAGTGGTTTTTCCACGCCAATACAAGTGCAAAAGTGGTTTCCTGCACCAACACAAGTGCGAAAAGTGGTTTTTCAACACTAACACAAGTGCGAAAAGTGGTTTTTCCACGCCAATACAAGTGCAAAAGTGGTTTCCTGCACCAACACAAGTGCGAAAAGTGGTTTTTCAACACTAACACAAGTGCGAAAAGTTGTTTTTCAACACTAACACAAGTGCGAAAAGTGGTTTTTCAACACTAACACAAGTGCGAAAAGTGGTTTTTTCCACACTAATACAAGTGCAAAAGTGGTTTCCTGCACCAACACAAGTGCGAAAAGTGGTTTTTCAACACTAACACAAGTGCGAAAAGTGGTTTTTCAACACTATCACAAGTGCAAAAAGTGGTTTTTCAACACTAACACAAGTGCGAAAAGTGGTTTTTCAACACTAACACAAGTGCGAAAAGTGGTTTTTCAACACTAACACAAGTGCAAAAAGTGTTTTTTCCACACTAATACAAGGGCAAAAGTGGTTTCCTGCACCAACACAAGTGCGAAAACTGGTTTTTCAACACTAACACAAGTGCGAAAAGTGTTTTTTCCACACTAATACAAGTGCAAAAGTGGTTTCCTGCACCAACACAAGTGCGAAAACTGGTTTTTCAACACTAACACAAGTGCGAAAAGTGTTTTTTCCACACTAATACAAGTGCAAAAGTGGTTTCCTGCACCAACATAAGTGCGAAAAGTGGTTTTTCAACACTAACACAAGTGCGAAAAGTGGTTTTTCCACGCTAATACAAGTGCAAAAGTGGTTTCCTGCACAACACAAGTGCGAAAAGTGGTTTTTCAACACTAACACAAGTGCAAAAAGTGGTTTTTCAACACTAACACAAGTGCGAAAAGTGGTTTTTCAACACTAACACAAGTGTGAAAAGTGGTTTTTCAACACTAACACAAGTGCGAAAAGTGTTTTTTCCACACTAATACAAGTGCAAAAGTGGTTTCCTGCACCAACACAAGTGCGAAAAGTGTTTTTTCAACACTAACACAAGTGCGAAAACTGGTTTTTCAACACTAACACAAGTACGAAAAGTGGTTTTTCAACACTATCACAAAGTGCAAAAAGTGTTTTTTCCACACTAATACAAGTGCAAAAGTGGTTTCCTGCACCAACACAAGTGCGAAAATGGTTTTTCAACACTAACACAAGTGCGAAAAGTGTTTTTTCCACACTAACACAAGTGCGAAAAGTGTTTTTCAACACTAACACAAGTGTGAAAAGTGGTTTTTCAACACTATCACAAGTGCAAAAAGTGTTTTTTTCCACACTAATACACGTGCAAATGTGTTTCCTGCACCAACACAAGTGCGAAAAGTGGTTTTTCAACACTAACACAAGTGCGAAAAGTGGTTTTTCAACACTAACACAAGTGCGAAAAGTGGTTTTTCAACACTAACACAAGTGTGAAAAGTGTTTTTTCCACACTAATACAAGTGCAAAAGTGGTTTCCTGCACCAACACAAGTGCGAAAAGTGGTTTTTCAACACTAACACAAGTGCGAAAAGTGGTTTTTCAATACTAACACAAGTGCGAAAAGTGGTTTTTCAACACTAACACAAGTGCGAAAAGTGGTTTTTCCACACTAATACAAGTGCAAAAGTGGTTTCCTGCACCAACACTAGTGCGAAAAGTGGTTTTTCAACACTAATACAAGTGCGAAAAGTGGTTTTTCAACACTATCACAAGTGCGAAAAGTGGATTTTCCACACTAATACAAGTGCAAAAGTGGTTTTTCAACACTAACACAAGTGCGAACAGTGGTTTTTCAACACTAACACAAGTGCAAAAAGTGGTTTTTCAACACTATCACAAGTGCAAAAAGTGTTTTTTCCACACTAATACAAGGGCAAAAGTGGTTTCCTGCACCAACACAAGTGCGAAAAGTGGTTTTTCAACACTAACACAAGTGTGAAAAGTGGTTTTTCAACACTAACACAAGTGCGAAAAGTGGTTTTTCCACGCTAATACAAGTGCAAAAGTGGTTTCCTGCACCAACACAAGTGCGAAAAGTGGTTTTTCAACACTAACACAAGTGCGAAAAGTGGTTTTTCAACACTAACACAAGTGCGAAAAGTGGTTTTTCCACACTAATACAAGTGCAAAAGTGGTTTCCTGCACCAACACAAGTGCGAAAAGTGGTTTTTCAACACTAACACAAGTGCGAAAAGTGTTTTTTCCACACTAATACAAGTGCAAAAGTGGTTTCCTGCACCAACACAAGTGCGATAAGTGGTTTTTCAACACCAACACAAGTGTGAAAAGTGGTTTTTCAACACTAACACAAGTGCGAAAAGTGGTTTTTCCACACTAATACAAGTGCAAAAGTGGTTTCCTGCACCAACACAAGTGCGAAAAGTGGTTTTTCAACACTAACACAAGTGCAAAAAGTGTTTTTTCCACACTAATACAAGTGCAAAAGTGGTTTCCTGCACCAACACAAGTGCGAAAAGTGGTTTTTCCACACGAATACAAGTGCAAAAGTGGTTTCCTGCACCAACACAAGTGCGAAAAGTGGTTTTTCAACACTAACACAAGTGCGAAAAGTGGTTTTTCAATGCTATCACAAGTGCAAAAAGTGTTTTTTCCACACTAATACAAGTGCAAAAGTGGTTTCCTGCACCAACACAAGTGCGAAAAGTGGTTTTTCAACACTAACACAAGTGCGAAAACTGGTTTTTCAACACTAACACAAGTGCGAAAAGTGGTTTTTCAACACTATCACAAGTGCAAAAAGTGTTTTTTCCACACTAATACAAGTGCAAAAGTGGTTTCCTGCACCAACACAAGTGCGAAAAGTGGTTTTTCAACACTAACACAAGTGCAAAAAGTGGTTTTTCAACACTAACACAAGTGCGAAAAGTGGTTTTTCAACACTAACACAAGTGTGAAAAGTGGTTTTTCAACACTAACACAAGTGCGAAAAGTGTTTTTTCCACACTAATACAAGTGCAAAAGTGGTTTCCTGCACCTACACAAGTGCGAAAAGTGTTTTTTCAACACTAACACAAGTGCGAAAACTGGTTTTTCAACACTAACACAAGTATGAAAAGTGGTTTTTCAACACTATCACAAGTGCAAAAAGTGTTTTTTCCACACTAATACAAGTGCAAAAGTGGTTTCCTGCACCAACACAAGTGCGAAAAGTGGTTTTTCAACACTAACACAAGTGCGAAAAGTGTTTTTTCCACACTAACACAAGTGCGAAAAGTGGTTTTTCAACACTAACACAAGTGTGAAAAGTGGTTTTTCAACACTATCACAAGTGCAAAAAGTGTTTTTTCCACACTAATACACGTGCAAATGTGGTTTCCTGCACCAACACAAGTGCGAAAAGTGGTTTTTCAACACTAACACAAGTGCAAAAAGTGGTTTTTCAACACTAACACAAGTGCGAAAAGTGGTTTTTCAACACTAACACAAGTGTGAAAAGTGTTTTTTCCACACTAATACAAGTGCAAAAGTGGTTTCCTGCACCAACACAAGTGCGAAAAGTGGTTTTTCAACACTAACACAAGTGCGAAAAGTGGTTTTTCAATACTAACACAAGTGCGAAAAGTGGTTTTTCAACACTAACACAAGTGCGAAAAGTGGTTTTTCCACACTAATACAAGTGCAAAAGTGGTTTCCTGCACCAACACAAGTGCGAAAAGTGGTTTTTCAACACTAACACAAGTGCGAAAAGTGTTTTTTCCACACTAACACAAGTGCGAAAAGTGGTTTTTCAACACTAACACAAGTGTGAAAAGTGGTTTTTCAACACTATCACAAGTGCAAAAAGTGTTTTTTCCACACTAATACACGTGCAAATGTGGTTTCCTGCACCAACACAAGTGTGAAAAGTGGTTTTTCAACACTAACACAAGTGCGAAAAGTGGTTTTTCAACACTAACACAAGTGCGAAAAGTGGTTTTTCAACACTAACACAAGTGTGAAAAGTGTTTTTTCCACACTAATACAAGTGCAAAAGTGGTTTCCTGCACCAACACAAGTGCGAAAAGTGGTTTTTCAACACTAACACAAGTGCGAAAAGTGGTTTTTCAATACTAACACAAGTGCGAAAAGTGGTTTTTCAACACTAACACAAGTGCGAAAAGTGGTTTTTCCACACTAATACAAGTGCAAAAGTGGTTTCCTGCACCAACACTAGTGCGAAAAGTGGTTTTTCAACACTAATACAAGTGCGAAAAGTGGTTTTTCAACACTATCACAAGTGCGAAAAGTGGATTTTCCACACTAATACAAGTGCAAAAGTGGTTTTTCAACACTAACACAAGTGCGAACAGTGGTTTTTCAACACTAACACAAGTGCAAAAAGTGGTTTTTCAACACTATCACAAGTGCAAAAAGTGTTTTTTCCACACTAATACAAGGGCAAAAGTGGTTTCCTGCACCAACACAAGTGCAAAAAGTGGTTTTTCAACACTAACACAAGTGCAAAAAGTGTTTTTTCCACACTAATACAAGTGCAAAAGTGGTTTCCTGCACCAACATAAGTGCGAAAAGTGGTTTTTCAACACTAACACAAGTGTGAAAAGTGGTTTTTCAACACTAACACAAGTGCGAAAAGTGGTTTTTCCACGCTAATACAAGTGCAAAAGTGGTTTCCTGCACCAACACAAGTGCGAAAAGTGGTTTTTCAACACTAACACAAGTGCGAAAAGTGGTTTTTCAACACTAACACAAGTGCGAAAAGTGGTTTTTCCACACTAATACAAGTGCAAAAGTGGTTTCCTGCACCAACACAAGTGCGAAAAGTGGTTTTTCCACACGAATACAAGTGCAAAAGAGGTTTCCTGCACCAACACAAGTGCGAAAAGTGGTTTTTCAACACTAACACAAGTGCGAAAACTGGTTTTTCAACACTAACACAAGTGCGAAAAGTGGATTTTCAACACTATCACAAGTGCAAAAAGTGTTTTTTCCACACTAATACAAGTGCAAAAGTGGTTTACTGCACCAACACAAGTGCGAAAAGTGGTTTTTCAACACTAACACAAGTGCGAAAAGTGGTTTTTCAACACTATCACAAGTGCAAAAAGTGTTTTTTCCACACTAATACAAGTGCAAATGTGGTTTCCTGCACCAACACAAGTGCGATAAGTGGTTTTTCAACACTATCACAAGTGCAAAAAGTGTTTTTTCCACACTAATACAAGGGCAAAAGTGGTTTCCTGCACCAACACAAGTGCGAAAAGTGGTTTTTCAACACTAACACAAGTGCGAAAAGTGTTTTTTCCACACTAATACAAGTGCAAAAGTGGTTTCCTGCACCAACACAAGTGCGAAAAGTGGTTTTTCAACACTAACACAAGTGCGAAAAGTGGTTTTTCAACACTATCACAAGTGCAAAAAGTGTTTTTTCCACACTAATACAAGTGCAAATGTGGTTTCCTGCACCAACACAAGTGCGATAAGTGGTTTTTCAACACCAACACAAGTGTGAAAAGTGGTTTTTCAACACTAACACAAGTGCGAAAAGTGGTTTTTCCACACTAATACAAGTGCAAAAGTGGTTTCCTGCACCAACACAAGTGCGAAAAGTGGTTTTTCAACACTAACACAAGTGCGAAAAGTGTTTTTTCCACACTAATACAAGTGCAAAAGTGGTTTCCTGCACCAACACAAGTGCGAAAAGTGGTTTTTCCACACGAATACAAGTGCAAAAGTGGTTTCCTGCACCAACACAAGTGCGAAAAGTGGTTTTTCAACACTAACACAAGTGCGAAAAGTGGTTTTTCAACGCTATCACAAGTGCAAAAAGTGTTTTTTCCACACTAATACAAGTGCAAAAGTGGTTTCCTGCACCAACACAAGTGCGAAAAGTGGTTTTTCAACACTAACACAAGTGCGAAAACTGGTTTTTCAACACTAACACAAGTGCGAAAAGTGGTTTTTCAACACTATCACAAGTGCAAAAAGTGTTTTTTCCACACTAATACAAGTGCAAAAGTGGTTTCCTGCACCAACACAAGTGCGAAAAGTGGTTTTTCAACACTAACACAAGTGCAAAAAGTGGTTTTTCAACACTAACACAAGTGCGAAAAGTGGTTTTTCAACACTAACACAAGTGTGAAAAGTGGTTTTTCAACACTAACACAAGTGCGAAAAGTGTTTTTTCCACACTAATACAAGTGCAAAAGTGGTTTCCTGCACCAACACAAGTGCGAAAAGTGTTTTTTCAACACTAACACAAGTGCGAAAACTGGTTTTTCAACACTAACACAAGTACGAAAAGTGGTTTTTCAACACTATCACAAGTGCAAAAAGTGTTTTTTCCACACTAATACAAGTGCAAAAGTGGTTTCCTGCACCAACACAAGTGCGAAAAGTGGTTTTTCAACACTAACACAAGTGCGAAAAGTGTTTTTTCCACACTAACACAAGTGCGAAAAGTGGTTTTTCAACACTAACACAAGTGTGAAAAGTGGTTTTTCAACACTATCACAAGTGCAAAAAGTGTTTTTTCCACACTAATACACGTGCAAATGTGGTTTCCTGCACCAACACAAGTGCGAAAAGTGGTTTTTCAACACTAACACAAGTGCGAAAAGTGGTTTTTCAACACTAACACAAGTGCGAAAAGTGGTTTTTCAACACTAACACAAGTGTGAAAAGTGTTTTTTCCACACTAATACAAGTGCAAAAGTGGTTTCCTGCACCAACACAAGTGCGAAAAGTGGTTTTTCAACTCTAACACAAGTGCGAAAAGTGGTTTTTCAATACTAACACAAGTGCGAAAAGTGGTTTTTCAACACTAACACAAGTGCGAAAAGTGGTTTTTCCACACTAATACAAGTGCAAAAGTGGTTTCCTGCACCAACACTAGTGCGAAAAGTGGTTTTTCAACACTAATACAAGTGCGAAAAGTGGTTTTTCAACACTATCACAAGTGCGAAAAGTGGATTTTCCACACTAATACAAGTGCAAAAGTGGTTTTTCAACACTAACACAAGTGCGAACAGTGGTTTTTCAACACTAACACAAGTGCAAAAAGTGGTTTTTCAACACTATCACAAGTGCAAAAAGTGTTTTTTCCACACTAATACAAGGGCAAAAGTGGTTTCCTGCACCAACACAAGTGCGAAAAGTGGTTTTTCAACACTAACACAAGTGTGAAAAGTGGTTTTTCAACACTAACACAAGTGCGAAAAGTGGTTTTTCCACGCTAATACAAGTGCAAAAGTGGTTTCCTGCACCAACACAAGTGCGAAAAGTGGTTTTTCAACACTAACACAAGTGCGAAAAGTGGTTTTTCAACACTAACACAAGTGCGAAAAGTGGTTTTTCCACACTAATACAAGTGCAAAAGTGGTTTCCTGCACCAACACAAGTGCGAAAAGTGGTTTTTCAACACTAACACAAGTGCGAAAAGTGTTTTTTCCACACTAATACAAGTGCAAAAGTGGTTTCCTGCACCAACACAAGTGCGATAAGTGGTTTTTCAACACCAACACAAGTGTGAAAAGTGGTTTTTCAACACTAACACAAGTGCGAAAAGTGGTTTTTCCACACTAATACAAGTGCAAAAGTGGTTTCCTGCACCAACACAAGTGCGAAAAGTGGTTTTTCAACACTAACACAAGTGCGAAAAGTGTTTTTTCCACACTAATACAAGTGCAAAAGTGGTTTCCTGCACCAAGACAACTGCGAAAAGTGGTTTTTCCACACGAATACAAGTGCAAAAGTGGTTTCCTGCACCAACACAAGTGCGAAAAGTGGTTTTTCAACACTAACACAAGTGCGAAAAGTGGTTTTTCAATGCTATCACAAGTGCAAAAAGTGTTTTTTCCACACTAATACAAGTGCAAAAGTGGTTTCCTGCACCAACACAAGTGCGAAAAGTGGTTTTTCAACACTAACACAAGTGCGAAAACTGGTTTTTCAACACTAACACAAGTGCGAAAAGTGGTTTTTCAACACTATCACAAGTGCAAAAAGTGTTTTTTCCACACTAATACAAGTGCAAAAGTGGTTTCCTGCACCAACACAAGTGCGAAAAGTGGTTTTTCAACACTAACACAAGTGCAAAAAGTGGTTTTTCAACACTAACACAAGTGCGAAAAGTGGTTTTTCAACACTAACACAAGTGTGAAAAGTGGTTTTTCAACACTAACACAAGTGCGAAAAGTGTTTTTTCCACACTAATACAAGTGCAAAAGTGGTTTCCTGCACCTACACAAGTGCGAAAAGTGTTTTTTCAACACTAACACAAGTGCGAAAACTGGTTTTTCAACACTAACACAAGTATGAAAAGTGGTTTTTCAACACTATCACAAGTGCGAAAAGTGGTTTTTCAATACTAACACAAGTGCGAAAAGTGGTTTTTCAACACTAACACAAGTGCGAAAAGTGGTTTTTCCACACTAATACAAGTGCAAAAGTGGTTTCCTGCACCAACACTAGTGCGAAAAGTGGTTTTTCAACACTAATACAAGTGCGAAAAGTGGTTTTTCAACACTATCACAAGTGCGAAAAGTGGATTTTCCACACTAATACAAGTGCAAAAGTGGTTTTTCAACACTAACACAAGTGCGAACAGTGGTTTTTCAACACTAACACAAGTGCAAAAAGTGGTTTTTCAACACTATCACAAGTGCAAAAAGTGTTTTTTCCACACTAATACAAGGGCAAAAGTGGTTTCCTGCACCAACACAAGTGCAAAAAGTGGTTTTTCAACACTAACACAAGTGCGAAAAGTGTTTTTTCCACACTAATACAAGTGCAAAAGTGGTTTCCTGCACCAACATAAGTGCGAAAAGTGGTTTTTCAACACTAACACAAGTGTGAAAAGTGGTTTTTCAACACTAACACAAGTGCGAAAAGTGGTTTTTCCACGCTAATACAAGTGCAAAAGTGGTTTCCTGCACCAACACAAGTGCGAAAAGTGGTTTTTCAACACTAACACAAGTGCGAAAAGTGGTTTTTCAACACTAACACAAGTGCGAAAAGTGGTTTTTCCACACTAATACAAGTGCAAAAGTGGTTTCCTGCACCAACACAAGTGCGAAAAGTGGTTTTTCCACACGAATACAAGTGCAAAAGAGGTTTCCTGCACCAACACAAGTGCGAAAAGTGGTTTTTCAACACTAACACAAGTGCGAAAACTGGTTTTTCAACACTAACACAAGTGCGAAAAGTGGATTTTCAACACTATCACAAGTGCAAAAAGTGTTTTTTCCACACTAATACAAGTGCAAAAGTGGTTTACTGCACCAACACAAGTGCGAAAAGTGGTTTTTCAACACTAACACAAGTGCGAAAAGTGGTTTTTCAACACTATCACAAGTGCAAAAAGTGTTTTTTCCACACTAATACAAGTGCAAATGTGGTTTCCTGCACCAACACAAGTGCGATAAGTGGTTTTTCAACACTATCACAAGTGCAAAAAGTGTTTTTTCCACACTAATACAAGGGCAAAAGTGGTTTCCTGCACCAACACAAGTGCGAAAAGTGGTTTTTCAACACTAACACAAGTGCGAAAAGTGTTTTTTCCACACTAATACAAGTGCAAAAGTGGTTTCCTGCACCAACACAAGTGCGAAAAGTGGTTTTTCAACACTAACACAAGTGCGAAAAGTGGTTTTTCAACACTATCACAAGTGCAAAAAGTGTTTTTTCCACACTAATACAAGTGCAAATGTGGTTTCCTGCACCAACACAAGTGCGATAAGTGGTTTTTCAACACCAACACAAGTGTGAAAAGTGGTTTTTCAACACTAACACAAGTGCGAAAAGTGGTTTTTCCACACTAATACAAGTGCAAAAGTGGTTTCCTGCACCAACACAAGTGCGAAAAGTGGTTTTTCAACACTAACACAAGTGCGAAAAGTGTTTTTTCCACACTAATACAAGTGCAAAAGTGGTTTCCTGCACCAACACAAGTGCGAAAAGTGGTTTTTCCACACGAATACAAGTGCAAAAGTGGTTTCCTGCACCAACACAAGTGCGAAAAGTGGTTTTTCAACACTAACACAAGTGCGAAAAGTGGTTTTTCAACGCTATCACAAGTGCAAAAAGTGTTTTTTCCACACTAATACAAGTGCAAAAGTGGTTTCCTGCACCAACACAAGTGCGAAAAGTGGTTTTTCAACACTAACACAAGTGCGAAAACTGGTTTTTCAACACTAACACAAGTGCGAAAAGTGGTTTTTCAACACTATCACAAGTGCAAAAAGTGTTTTTTCCACACTAATACAAGTGCAAAAGTGGTTTCCTGCACCAACACAAGTGCGAAAAGTGGTTTTTCAACACTAACACAAGTGCAAAAAGTGGTTTTTCAACACTAACACAAGTGCGAAAAGTGGTTTTTCAACACTAACACAAGTGTGAAAAGTGGTTTTTCAACACTAACACAAGTGCGAAAAGTGTTTTTTCCACACTAATACAAGTGCAAAAGTGGTTTCCTGCACCAACACAAGTGCGAAAAGTGTTTTTTCAACACTAACACAAGTGCGAAAACTGGTTTTTCAACACTAACACAAGTACGAAAAGTGGTTTTTCAACACTATCACAAGTGCAAAAAGTGTTTTTTCCACACTAATACAAGTGCAAAAGTGGTTTCCTGCACCAACACAAGTGCGAAAAGTGGTTTTTCAACACTAACACAAGTGCGAAAAGTGGTTTTTCCACACTAACACAAGTGCGAAAAGTGGTTTTTCAACACTAACACAAGTGTGAAAAGTGGTTTTTCAACACTATCACAAGTGCAAAAAGTGTTTTTTCCACACTAATACACGTGCAAATGTGGTTTCCTGCACCAACACAAGTGCGAAAAGTGGTTTTTCAACACTAACACAAGTGCGAAAAGTGGTTTTTCAACACTAACACAAGTGCGAAAAGTGGTTTTTCAACACTAACACAAGTGTGAAAAGTGTTTTTTCCACACTAATACAAGTGCAAAAGTGGTTTCCTGCACCAACACAAGTGCGAAAAGTGGTTTTTCAACTCTAACACAAGTGCGAAAAGTGGTTTTTCAATACTAACACAAGTGCGAAAAGTGGTTTTTCAACACTAACACAAGTGCGAAAAGTGGTTTTTCCACACTAATACAAGTGCAAAAGTGGTTTCCTGCACCAACACTAGTGCGAAAAGTGGTTTTTCAACACTAATACAAGTGCGAAAAGTGGTTTTTCAACACTATCACAAGTGCGAAAAGTGGATTTTCCACACTAATACAAGTGCAAAAGTGGTTTTTCAACACTAACACAAGTGCGAACAGTGGTTTTTCAACACTAACACAAGTGCAAAAAGTGGTTTTTCAACACTATCACAAGTGCAAAAAGTGTTTTTTCCACACTAATACAAGGGCAAAAGTGGTTTCCTGCACCAACACAAGTGCGAAAAGTGGTTTTTCAACACTAACACAAGTGTGAAAAGTGGTTTTTCAACACTAACACAAGTGCGAAAAGTGGTTTTTCCACGCTAATACAAGTGCAAAAGTGGTTTCCTGCACCAACACAAGTGCGAAAAGTGGTTTTTCAACACTAACACAAGTGCGAAAAGTGGTTTTTCAACACTAACACAAGTGCGAAAAGTGGTTTTTCCACACTAATACAAGTGCAAAAGTGGTTTCCTGCACCAACACAAGTGCGAAAAGTGGTTTTTCAACACTAACACAAGTGCGAAAAGTGTTTTTTCCACACTAATACAAGTGCAAAAGTGGTTTCCTGCACCAACACAAGTGCGATAAGTGGTTTTTCAACACCAACACAAGTGTGAAAAGTGGTTTTTCAACACTAACACAAGTGCGAAAAGTGGTTTTTCCACACTAATACAAGTGCAAAAGTGGTTTCCTGCACCAACACAAGTGCGAAAAGTGGTTTTTCAACACTAACACAAGTGCGAAAAGTGTTTTTTCCACACTAATACAAGTGCAAAAGTGGTTTCCTGCACCAAGACAACTGCGAAAAGTGGTTTTTCCACACGAATACAAGTGCAAAAGTGGTTTCCTGCACCAACACAAGTGCGAAAAGTGGTTTTTCAACACTAACACAAGTGCGAAAAGTGGTTTTTCAATGCTATCACAAGTGCAAAAAGTGTTTTTTCCACACTAATACAAGTGCAAAAGTGGTTTCCTGCACCAACACAAGTGCGAAAAGTGGTTTTTCAACACTAACACAAGTGCGAAAACTGGTTTTTCAACACTAACACAAGTGCGAAAAGTGGTTTTTCAACACTATCACAAGTGCAAAAAGTGTTTTTTCCACACTAATACAAGTGCAAAAGTGGTTTCCTGCACCAACACAAGTGCGAAAAGTGGTTTTTCAACACTAACACAAGTGCAAAAAGTGGTTTTTCAACACTAACACAAGTGCGAAAAGTGGTTTTTCAACACTAACACAAGTGCGAAAAGTGGTTTTTCAACACTATCACAAGTGCAAAAAGTGTTTTTTCCACACTAATACAAGTGCAAAAGTGGTTTCCTGCACCAACACAAGTGCGAAAAGTGGTTTTTCAACACTAACACAAGTGCGAAAAGTGGTTTTTCAATACTAACACAAGTGCGAAAAGTGGTTTTTCAACACTAACACAAGTGCGAAAAGTGGTTTTTCCACACTAATACAAGTGCAAAAGTGGTTTCCTGCACCAACACTAGTGCGAAAAGTGGTTTTTCAACACTAATACAAGTGCGAAAAGTGGTTTTTCAACACTATCACAAGTGCGAAAAGTGGATTTTCCACACTAATACAAGTGCAAAAGTGGTTTTTCAACACTAACACAAGTGCGAACAGTGGTTTTTCAACACTAACACAAGTGCAAAAAGTGGTTTTTCAACACTATCACAAGTGCAAAAAGTGTTTTTTCCACACTAATACAAGGGCAAAAGTGGTTTCCTGCACAACACAAGTGCAAAAAGTGGTTTTTCAACACTAACACAAGTGCAAAAAGTGTTTTTTCCACACTAATACAAGTGCAAAAGTGGTTTCCTGCACCAACATAAGTGCGAAAAGTGGTTTTTCAACACTAACACAAGTGTGAAAAGTGGTTTTTCAACACTAACACAAGTGCGAAAAGTGGTTTTTCCACGCTAATACAAGTGCAAAAGTGGTTTCCTGCACCAACACAAGTGCGAAAAGTGGTTTTTCAACACTAACACAAGTGCGAAAAGTGGTTTTTCAACACTAACACAAGTGCGAAAAGTGGTTTTTCCACACTAATACAAGTGCAAAAGTGGTTTCCTGCACCAACACAAGTGCGAAAAGTGGTTTTTCCACACGAATACAAGTGCAAAAGAGGTTTCCTGCACCAACACAAGTGCGAAAAGTGGTTTTTCAACACTAACACAAGTGCGAAAACTGGTTTTTCAACACTAACACAAGTGCGAAAAGTGGATTTTCAACACTATCACAAGTGCAAAAAGTGTTTTTTTCCACACTAATACAAGTGCAAAAGTGGTTTACTGCACCAACACAAGTGCGAAAAGTGGTTTTTCAACACTAACACAAGTGCGAAAAGTGGTTTTTTCAACACTATCACAAGTGCAAAAAGTGTTTTTTCCACACTAATACAAGTGCAAATGTGGTTTCCTGCACCAACACAAGTGCGATAAGTGGTTTTTCAACACTATCACAAGTGCAAAAAGTGTTTTTTCCACACTAATACAAGGGCAAAAGTGGTTTCCTGCACCAACACAAGTGCGAAAAGTGGTTTTTCAACACTAACACAAGTGCGAAAAGTGTTTTTTCCACACTAATACAAGTGCAAAAGTGGTTTCCTGCACCAACACAAGTGCGAAAAGTGGTTTTTCAACACTAACACAAGTGCGAAAAGTGGTTTTTCAACACTATCACAAGTGCAAAAAGTGTTTTTTCCACACTAATACAAGTGCAAATGTGGTTTCCTGCACCAACACAAGTGCGATAAGTGGTTTTTCAACACCAACACAAGTGTGAAAAGTGGTTTTTCAACACTAACACAAGTGCGAAAAGTGGTTTTTCCACACTAATACAAGTGCAAAAGTGGTTTCCTGCACAACACAAGTGCGAAAAGTGGTTTTTCAACACTAACACAAGTGCGAAAAGTGTTTTTTCCACACTAATACAAGTGCAAAAGTGGTTTCCTGCACCAACACAAGTGCGGAAAAGTGGTTTTTCCACACGAATACAAGTGCAAAAGTGGTTTCCTGCACCAACACAAGTGCGAAAAGTGGTTTTTCAACACTAACACAAGTGCGAAAAGTGGTTTTTCAACACTATCACAAGTGCAAAAAGTGTTTTTTCCACACTAATACAAGTGCAAAAGTGGTTTCCTGCACCACACAAGTGCGAAAAGTGGTTTTTCAACACTAACACAAGTGCGAAAACTGGTTTTTCAACACTAACAACAAGTGCGAAAAGTGGTTTTTCAACACTATCACAAGTGCAAAAAGTGTTTTTTCCACACTAATACAAGTGCAAAAGTGGTTTCCTGCACCAACACAAGTGCGAAAAGTGGTTTTTCAACACTAACACAAGTGCAAAAAGTGGTTTTTCAACACTAACACAAGTGCGAAAAGTGGTTTTTCAACACTAACACAAGTGTGAAAAGTGGTTTTTCAACACTAACACAAGTGCGAAAAGTGTTTTTTCCACACTAATACAAGTGCAAAAGTGGTTTCCTGCACCAACACAAGTGCGAAAAGTGTTTTTTCAACACTAACACAAGTGCGAAAACTGGTTTTTCAACACTAACACAAGTACGAAAAGTGGTTTTTCAACACTATCACAAGTGCAAAAAGTGTTTTTTCCACACTAATACAAGTGCAAAAGTGGTTTCCTGCACCAACACAAGTGCGAAAAGTGGTTTTCAACACTAACACAAGTGCGAAAAGTGTTTTTTCCACACTAACACAAGTGCGAAAAGTGGTTTTTCAACACTAACACAAGTGTGAAAAGTGGTTTTTCAACACTATCACAAGTGCAAAAAGTGTTTTTTCCACACTAATACACGTGCAAATGTGGTTTCCTGCACCAACACAAGTGCGAAAAGTGGTTTTCAACACTAACACAAGTGCGAAAAGTGGTTTTTCAACACTAACACAAGTGCGAAAAGTGTTTTTCAACACTAACACAAGTGTGAAAAGTGTTTTTTCCACACTAATACAAGTGCAAAAGTGGTTTCCTGCACCAACACAAGTGCGAAAAGTGGTTTTTCAACTCTAACACAAGTGCGAAAAGTGGTTTTTCAATACTAACACAAGTGCGAAAAGTGGTTTTTCAACACTAACACAAGTGCGAAAAGTGGTTTTTCCACACTAATACAAGTGCAAAAAGTGGTTTCCTGCACCAACACTAGTGCGAAAAGTGGTTTTTCAACACTAATACAAGTGCGAAAAGTGGTTTTTCAACACTATCACAAGTGCGAAAAGTGGATTTTCCACACTAATACAAGTGCAAAAGTGGTTTTTCAACACTAACACAAGTGCGAACAGTGGTTTTTCAACACTAACACAAGTGCAAAAAGTGTTTTTCACACTATCACAAGTGCAAAAAGTGTTTTTTTCCACACTAATACAAGGGCAAAAGTGGTTTCCTGCACCAACACAAGTGCGAAAAGTGGTTTTTCAACACTAACACAAGTGTGAAAAGTGGTTTTTCAACACTAACACAAGTGCGAAAAGTGGTTTTTCCACGCTAATACAAGTGCAAAAGTGGTTTCCTGCACCAACACAAGTGCGAAAAGTGGTTTTTCAACACTAACACAAGTGCGAAAAGTGGTTTTTCAACACTAACACAAGTGCGAAAAGTGGTTTTTCCACACTAATACAAGTGCAAAAGTGGTTTCCTGCACCAACACAAGTGCGAAAAGTGGTTTTTCAACACTAACACAAGTGCGAAAAGTGTTTTTTCCACACTAATACAAGTGCAAAAGTGGTTTCCTGCACCAACACAAGTGCGATAAGTGGTTTTTCAACACCAACACAAGTGTGAAAAGTGGTTTTTCAACACTAACACAAGTGCGAAAAGTGGTTTTTCCACACTAATACAAGTGCAAAAGTGGTTTCCTGCACCAACACAAGTGCGAAAAGTGGTTTTTCAACACTAACACAAGTGCGAAAAGTGTTTTTTTCCACACTAATACAAGTGCAAAAGTGGTTTCCTGCACCAAGACAACTGCGAAAAGTGGTTTTTCCACACGAATACAAGTGCAAAAGTGGTTTCCTGCACCAACACAAGTGCGAAAAGTGGTTTTCAACACTAACACAAGTGCGAAAAGTGGTTTTTCAATGCTATCACAAGTGCAAAAAGTGTTTTTTCCACACTAATACAAGTGCAAAAGTGGTTTCCTGCACCAACACAAGTGCGAAAAGTGGTTTTCACACTAACACAAGTGCGAAAACTGGTTTTTCAACACTAACACAAGTGCGAAAAGTGTTTTTCAACACTATCACAAGTGCAAAAAGTGTTTTTTCCACACTAATACAAGTGCAAAAGTGGTTTCCTGCACCAACACAAGTGCGAAAAGTGGTTTTCAACACTAACACAAGTGCAAAAAGTGGTTTTTCAACACTAACACAAGTGCGAAAAGTGGTTTTTCAACACTAACACAAGTGTGAAAAGTGGTTTTTCAACACTAACACAAGTGCGAAAAGTGTTTTTTCCACACTAATACAAGTGCAAAAGTGGTTTCCTGCACCTACACAAGTGCGAAAAGTGTTTTTTCAACACTAACACAAGTGCGAAAACTGGTTTTTCAACACTAACACAAGTATGAAAAGTGGTTTTTCAACACTATCACAAGTGCGAAAAGTGGTTTTTCAATACTAACACAAGTGCGAAAAGTGTTTTTCAACACTAACACAAGTGCGAAAAGTGGTTTTCCACACTAATACAAGTGCAAAAGTGGTTTCCTGCACCAACACTAGTGCGAAAAGTGGTTTTTCAACACTAATACAAGTGCGAAAAGTGGTTTTTCAACACTATCACAAGTGCGAAAAGTGGATTTTCCACACTAATACAAGTGCAAAAGTGGTTTTTCAACACTAACACAAGTGCGAACAGTGGTTTTTCAACACTAACACAAGTGCAAAAAGTGGTTTTTCAACACTATCACAAGTGCAAAAAGTGTTTTTTCCACACTAATACAAGGGCAAAAGTGGTTTCCTGCACCAACACAAGTGCAAAAAGTGGTTTTTCAACACTAACACAAGTGCGAAAAGTGTTTTTTCCACACTAATACAAGTGCAAAAGTGGTTTCCTGCACCAACATAAGTGCGAAAAGTGGTTTTTCAACACTAACACAAGTGTGAAAAGTGGTTTTTCAACACTAACACAAGTGCGAAAAGTGGTTTTTCCACGCTAATACAAGTGCAAAAGTGGTTTCCTGCACCAACACAAGTGCGAAAAGTGGTTTTTCAACACTAACACAAGTGCGAAAAGTGTTTTTCAACACTAACACAAGTGCGAAAAGTGGTTTTTCCACACTAATACAAGTGCAAAAGTGGTTTCCTGCACCAACACAAGTGCGAAAAGTGGTTTTTCCACACGAATACAAGTGCAAAAGAGGTTTCCTGCACCAACACAAGTGCGAAAAGTGGTTTTTCAACACTAACACAGTGCGAAAACTGTTTTTCAACACTAACACAAGTGCGAAAAGTGGATTTTCAACACTATCACAAGTGCAAAAAGTGTTTTTTCCACACTAATACAAGTGCAAAAGTGGTTTACTGCACCAACACAAGTGCGAAAAGTGGTTTTTCAACACTAACACAAGTGCGAAAAGTGGTTTTTCAACACTATCACAAGTGCAAAAAGTGTTTTTTCCACACTAATACAAGTGCAAATGTGGTTTCCTGCACCAACACAAGTGCGATAAGTGGTTTTTCAACACTATCACAAGTGCAAAAAGTGTTTTTTCCACACTAATACAAGGGCAAAAGTGGTTTCCTGCACCAACACAAGTGCGAAAAGTGGTTTTTCAACACTAACACAAGTGCGAAAGTGTTTTTTCCACACTAATACAAGTGCAAAAGTGGTTTCCTGCACCAACACAAGTGCGAAAAGTGGTTTTTCAACACTAACACAAGTGCGAAAAGTGGTTTTTCAACACTATCACAAGTGCAAAAAGTGTTTTTTCCACACTAATACAAGTGCAAATGGGTTTCCTGCACCAACACAAGTGCGATAAGTGGTTTTTCAACACCAACACAAGTGTGAAAAGTGGTTTTTCAACACTAACACAAGTGCGAAAAGTGGTTTTTCCACACTAATACAAGTGCAAAAGTGGTTTCCTGCACCAACACAAGTGCGAAAAGTGGTTTTTCAACACTAACACAAGTGCGAAAAGTGTTTTTTCCACACTAATACAAGTGCAAAAGTGGTTTCCTGCACCAACACAAGTGCGAAAAGTGGTTTTTCCACACGAATACAAGTGCAAAAGTGGTTTCCTGCACCAACACAAGTGCGAAAAGTGGTTTTTCAACACTAACACAAGTGCGAAAGTGGTTTTTCAACGCTATCACAAGTGCAAAAAGTGTTTTTTTCCACACTAATACAAGTGCAAAAGTGGTTTCCTGCACCACACAAGTGCGAAAAGTGGTTTTTCAACACTAACACAAGTGCGAAAACTGGTTTTTCAACACTAACACAAGTGCGAAAAGTGGTTTTTCAACACTATCACAAGTGCAAAAAGTGTTTTTTCCACACTAATACAAGTGCAAAAGTGGTTCCTGCACCAACACAAGTGCGAAAAGTGGTTTTTCAACACTAACACAAGTGCAAAAAGTGGTTTTTCAACACTAACACAAGTGCGAAAAGTGGTTTTTCAACACTAACACAAGTGTGAAAAGTGGTTTTTCAACACTAACACAAGTGCGAAAAGTGTTTTTTTCCACACTAATACAAGTGCAAAAGTGGTTTCCTGCACCAACACAAGTGCGAAAAGTGTTTTTTCAACACTAACACAAGTGCGAAAACTGGTTTTTCAACACTAACACAAGTACGAAAAGTGGTTTTTCAACACTATCACAAGTGCAAAAAGTGTTTTTTCCACACTAATACAAGTGCAAAAGTGGTTTCCTGCACCAACACAAGTGCGAAAAGTGGTTTTTCAACACTAACACAAGTGCGAAAAGTGGTTTTTCCACACTAACACAAGTGCGAAAAGTGGTTTTTCAAACACTAACACAAGTGTGAAAAGTGGTTTTTCAACACTATCACAAGTGCAAAAAGTGTTTTTTCCACACTAATACACGTGCAAATGTGGTTTCCTGCACCAACACAAGTGCGAAAAGTGGTTTTTCAACACTAACACAAGGCGAAAAGTGGTTTTCAACACTAACACAAGTGCGAAAAGTGGTTTTTCAACACTAACACAAGTGTGAAAAGTGTTTTTTCCACACTAATACAAGTGCAAAAGTGGTTTCCTGCACCAACACAAGTGCGAAAAGTGGTTTTTCAACTCTAACACAAGTGCGAAAAGTGGTTTTTCAATACTAACACAAGTGCGAAAAGTGGTTTTTCAACACTAACAACAAGTGCGAAAAGTGGTTTTTCCACACTAATACAAGTGCAAAAGTGGTTTCCTGCACCAACACTAGTGCGAAAAGTGGTTTTTTCAACACTAATACAAGTGCGAAAAGTGGTTTTTCAACACTATCACAAGTGCGAAAAGTGGATTTTCCACACTAATACAAGTGCAAAAGTGGTTTTTCAACACTAACACAAGTGCGAACAGTGGTTTTTCAACACTAACACAAGTGCAAAAAGTGGTTTTCAACACTATCACAAGTGCAAAAAGTGTTTTTTCCACACTAATACAAGGGCAAAAGTGGTTTCCTGCACCAACACAAGTGCGAAAAGTGGTTTTTCAACACTAAACACAAGTGTGAAAAGTGGTTTTTCAACACTAACACAAGTGCGAAAAGTGGTTTTTCCACGCTAATAACAAGTGCAAAAGTGGTTTCCTGCACCAACACAAGTGCGAAAAGTGGTTTTTCAACACTAACACAAGTGCGAAAAGTGGTTTTTCAACACTAACACAAGTGCGAAAAGTGGTTTTTCCACACTAATACAAGTGCAAAAGTGGTTTCCTGCACCAACACAAGTGCGAAAAGTGGTTTTTCAACACTAACACAAGTGCGAAAAGTGTTTTTTCCACACTAATACAAGTGCAAAAGTGGTTTCCTGCACCAACACAAGTGCGATAAGTGGTTTTTCAACACCAACACAAGTGTGAAAAGTGGTTTTTCAACACTAACACAAGTGCGAAAAGTGGTTTTTCCACACTAATACAAGTGCAAAAGTGGTTTCCTGCACCAACACAAGTGCGAAAAGTGGTTTTTCAACACTAACACAAGTGCGAAAAGTGTTTTTTCCACACTAATACAAGTGCAAAAGTGGTTTCCTGCACCAAGACAACTGCGAAAAGTGGTTTTTCCACACGAATACAAGTGCAAAAGTGGTTTCCTGCACCAACACAAGTGCGAAAAGTGGTTTTTCAACACTAACACAAGTGCGAAAAGTGGTTTTTCAATGCTATCACAAGTGCAAAAAGTGTTTTTTCCACACTAATACAAGTGCAAAAAGTGGTTTCCTGCACCAACACAAGTGCGAAAAGTGGTTTTTCAACACTAACACAAGTGCGAAAACTGGTTTTTCAACACTAACACAAGTGCGAAAAGTGGTTTTTCAACACTATCACAAGTGCAAAAAGTGTTTTTTTCCACACTAATACAAGTGCAAAAGTGGTTTCCTGCACCAACACAAGTGCGAAAAGTGGTTTTTCAACACTAACACAAGTGCAAAAAGTGGTTTTTCAACACTAACACAAGTGCGAAAAGTGGTTTT
>NW_027619384.1:0-44108 GCF_964187855.1 Myxine glutinosa
CCACTTTTCGCACTTGTGTTAGTGTTGAAAAACCACTTTTCGCACTTGTGTTAGTGTTGAAAAAACCACTTTTCGCACTGTGTAAGTGTTGAAAAACCACTTTTCGCACTTGTATTAGTGTTGAAAAACCACTTTTCACACTAGTGTTGGTGTGCCGGAAACCACTTTTGCACTTGTATTAGTGTGGAAAAACCACTTTTCGCACTTGTGTTAGTGTTGAAAAACCACTTTTCGCACTTGTGTTAGTGTTGAAAAACCACTTTTCGCACTTGTGTTGGTGCAGGAAACCACTTTTGCACTTGTATTAGTGTGGAAAAACCACTTTTCGCACTTGTGTTAGTGTTGAAATACCACTTTTCGCACTTGTGTTAGTGTTGAAAAACCACTTTTCGCACTTGTGTTGGTGCAGGAAACCACTTTGCACTTGTATTAGTGTGAAAAAACACTTTTTCACTTGTGATAGTGTTGAAAAACCACTTTTCGCACTTGTGTTAGTGTTGAAAAACCACTTTTCGCACTTGTGTTAGTGTTGAAAAACCAGTTTTCGCACTTGTGTTGGTGCAGGAAACCACTTTTGCACTTGTATTAGTGTGGAAAAAACACTTTTCGCACTTGTGTTAGTGTTGAAAAACCACTTTTCGCACTTGTGTTAGTGTTGAAAAACGACTTTTCGCACTTGTGTTGGTGCAGGAAACCACTTTTGCACTTGTATTAGTGTGGAAAAAACCACTTTTCGCACTTGTGTTAGTGTTGAAAAACCACTTTTCGCACTTGTGTTAGTGTTGAAAAACCACTTTTCGCACTTGTGTAAGTGTTGAAAAACCACTTTTCGCACTTGTATTAGTGTTGAAAAACCACTTTTCGCACTAGTGTTGGTGCAGGAAACCACTTTTGCACTTGTATTAGTGTGGAAAAACCACTTTTCGCACTTGTGTTAGTGTTGAAAAACCACTTTTTGCACTTGTGTTAGTGTTGAAAAACCACTTTTCGCACTTGTGTTAGTGTTGAAAAACCACTTTTTGCACTTATGTTAGTGTTGAAAAACCACTTTTCGCACTTGTGTTGGTGCAGGAAACCACTTTTGCACTTGTATTAGTGTGGAAAAAACACTTTTCGCACTTGTGTTAGTGTTGAAAAACCACTTTTCGCACTTGTGTTAGTGTTGAAAAACGACTTTTCGCACTTGTGTTGGTGCAGGAAACCACTTTTGCACTTGTATTAGTGTGGAAAAACCACTTTTCGCACTTGTGTTAGTGTTGAAAAACCACTTTTTGCACTTGTGTTAGTGTTGAAAAACCACTTTTCGCACTTGTGTAAGTGTTGAAAAACCACTTTTCGCACTTGTGTTGCTGCAGGAAACCACTTTTGCACTTGTATTAGTGTGGAAAAACCACTTTTCGCACTTGTGTTAGTGTTGAAAAACAACTTTTCGCACTTGTGTTAGTGTTGAAAAACCACTTTTCGCACTTGTGTTGGTGCAGGAAACCACTTTTGCACTTGTATTAGTGTGGAAAAAACACTTTTTGCACTTGTGATAGTGTTGAAAAACCACTTTTCGCACTTGTGTTAGTGTTGAAAAACCACTTTTCGCACTTGTGTTGGTGCAGGAAACCACTTTTGCACTTGTATTAGTGAGGAAAAACCACTTTTCGCACTTGTGTTAGTGTTGAAAAACAACTTTTTGCACTTGTGTTAGTGTTGAAAAAACCACTTTTCGCACTTGTGTTGGTGGAGGAAACCACTTTTGCACTTGTATTAGTGTGGAAAAAACACTTTTTGCACTTGTGATAGTGTTGAAAAACCACTTTTCGCACTTGTGTTAGTGTTGAAAAACCACTTTTCGCACTTGTGTTAGTGTTGAAAAACCAGTTTTCGCACTTGTGTTGGTGCAGGAAACCACTTTTGCACTTGTATTAGTGTGGAAAAATACTTTTCGCACTTGTGTTAGTGTTGAAAAAACCACTTTTCGCACTTGTGTTAGTGTTGAAAAACGACTTTTCGCACTTGTGTTGGTGCAGGAAACCACTTTTGCACTTGTATTAGTGTGGAAAAAACACTTTTTGCACTTGTGATAGTGTTGAAAAACCACTTTTCGCACTTGTGTTAGTGTTGAAAAACCACTTTTCGCACTTGTGTTGGTGCAGGAAACCACTTTTGCACTTGTATTAGTGAGGAAAAACCACTTTTCGCACTTGTGTTAGTGTTGAAAAACAACTTTTTGCACTTGTGTTAGTGTTGAAAAACCACTTTTCGCACTTGTGTTAGTGCAGGAAACCACTTTTGCACTTGTATTAGTATGGAAAAACCACTTTTCGCACTTGTGTTAGTGTTGAAAAACCACTTTTCGCACTTGTGTTAGTGTTGAAAAACCACTTTTCGCACTTGTGTTGGTGGAGGAAACCACTTTTGCACTTGTATTAGTGTGGAAAAAACACTTTTTGCACTTGTGATAGTGTTGAAAAACCACTTTTCGCACTTGTGTTGGTGCAGGAAACCACTTTTGCACTTGTATTAGTGTGGAAAAAACACTTTTTGCACTTGTGATAGTGTTGAAAAACCACTTTTCGCACTTGTGTTAGTGTTGAAAAACCACTTTTCGCACTTGTGTTGGTGCAGGAAACCACTTTTGCACTTGTATTAGTGTGGAAAAACCACTTTTCGCAATTGTGTTAGTGTTGAAAAACCACTTTTCGCACTTGTGTTGGTGCAGGAAACCACTTTTGCACTTGTATTAGTGTGGAAAAAAACACTTTTTGCACTTGTGATAGTGTTGAAAAACCACTTTTCGCACTTGTGTTAGTGTCTGAAAAACCACTTTTCGCACTTGTGTTGGTGCAGGAAACCACTTTTGCACTTGTATTAGTGTGGAAAAACACTTTTCGCACTTGTGTTAGTGTTGAAAAACCACTTTTCGCACTTGTGTTAGTGTTGAAAAACCACTTTTCGCACTTGTGTTGGTGCAGGAAACAACTTTTGCACTTGTATTAGTGTGGAAAAAACCACTTTTCGCACTTGTGTTAGTGTTGAAAAACCACTTTTCGCACTTGTGTTAGTGTTGAAAAACCACTTTTTGCACTTATGTTAGTGTTGAAAAACCACTTTTCGCACTTGTGTTGGTGCAGGAAACCACTTTTGCACTTGTATTAGTGTGGAAAAAACACTTTTTGCACTTGTGATAGTGTTGAAAAACCACTTTTCGCACTTGTGTTAGTGTTGAAAAACAACTTTTCGCACTTGTGTTAGTGTTGAAAAACCACTTTTCGCACTTGTGTTGGTGCAGGAAACCACTTTTGCACTTGTATTAGTGTGGAAAAAACACTTTTTGCACTTGTGTTAGTGTTGAAAAACCACTTTTCGCACTTGTGTTAGTGTCTGAAAAACCACTTTTCGCACTTGTGTTGGTGCAGGAAACCACTTTTGCACTTGTATTAGTGTGGAAAAACACTTTTCGCACTTGTGTTAGTGTTGAAAAACCACTTTTCGCACTTGTGTTAGTGTTGAAAAACGACTTTTCGCACTTTTGTTGGTGCAGGAAACCACTTTTGCACTTGTATTAGTGTGGAAAAACCACTTTTCGCACTTGTGTTAGTGTTGAAAAAACACTTTTCGCACTTGTGTTAGTGTTGAAAAACCACTTTTCGCACTTGTGTAAGTGTTGAAAAACCACTTTTCGCACTTGTATTAGTGTTGAAAAACCACTTTTCGCACTTGTGTTGGTGCAGGAAACCACTTTTGCACTTGTATTAGTGTGGAAAAACCACTTTTCGCACTTGTGTTAGTGTTGAAAAACCACTTTTCGCACTTGTGTTAGTGTTGAAAAACCACTTTTCGCACTTGTGTTGGTGCAGGAAACCACTTTTGCACTTGTATTAGTGTGGAAAAAACACTTTTTGCACTTGTGATAGTGTTGAAAAACCACTTTTCGCACTTGTGTTAGTGTTGAAAAACCACTTTTCGCACTTGTGTTAGTGTTGAAAAACCACTTTTCGTACTTGTGTTGGTGCAGTAAACCACTTTTGCACTTGTATTAGTGTGGAAAAACCACTTTTCGCACTTGTGTTAGTGTTGAAAAACCACTTTTCGCACTTGTGTTGGTGTTGAAAAACCACTTTTCGCACTTGTGTTGGTGAAGGAAACCACTTTTGCACTTGTATTAGTGTGGAAAAAACACTTTTTGCACTTGTGATAGTGTTGAAAAACCACTTTTCGCACTTGTGTAAGTGTTGAAAAACCACTTTTCGCACTTGTATTAGTGTTGAAAAACCACTTTTCGCACTAGTGTTGGTGCAGGAAACCACTTTTGCACTTGTATTAGTGTGGAAAAACCACTTTTCGCACTTGTGTTAGTGTTGAAAAACCACTTTTTGCACTTGTGTTAGTGTTGAAAAACCACTTTTCGCACTTGTGTTAGTGTTGAAAAACGACTTTTCGCACTTTTGTTGGTGCAGGAAACCACTTTGGCACTTGTATTAGTGTGGAAAAACCACTTTTCGCACTTGTGTTAGTGTTGAAAAAACACTTTTCGCACTTGTGTTAGTGTTGAAAAACCACTTTTCGCACTTGTGTAAGTGTTGAAAAACCACTTTTCGCACTTGTATTAGTGTTGAAAAACCACTTTTCGCACTTGTGTTGGTGCAGGAAACCACTTTTGCACTTGTATTAGTGTGGAAAAACCACTTTTCGCACTTGTGTTAGTGTTGAAAAACCACTTTTCGCACTTGTGTTAGTGTTGAAAAACCACTTTTCGCACTTGTGTTGGTGCAGGAAACCACTTTTGCACTTGTATTAGTGTGGAAAAAACACTTTTTGCACTTGTGATAGTGTTGAAAAACCACTTTTCGCACTTGTGTTAGTGTTGAAAAACCACTTTTCGCACTTGTGTTAGTGTTGAAAAACCACTTTTCGTACTTGTGTTGGTGCAGTAAACCACTTTTGCACTTGTATTAGTGTGGAAAAACCACTTTTCGCAATTGTGTTAGTGTTGAAAAACCACTTTTCGCACTTGTGTTGGTGTTGAAAAACCACTTTTCGCACTTGTGTTGGTGAAGGAAACCACTTTTGCACTTGTATTAGTGTGGAAAAAACACTTTTTGCACTTGTGATAGTGTTGAAAAACCACTTTTCGCACTTGTGTTAGTGTTGAAAAACCACTTTTCGCACTTGTGTTGGTGAAGGAAACCACTTTTCGCACTTATGTTGGTGCAGGAAACCACTTTTGCACTTGTATTAGTGTGGAAAAAACCCTTTTTCAACTTGTGATCGTGTTGAAAAACCACTTTTCGCACTTGTGTTAGTGTTGAAAAACCACTTTTCGCACTTGTGTTGCTGCAGGAAACCACTTTTGCACTTGTATTAGTGTGGAAAAACCACTTTTCGCACTTGTGTTAGTGTTGAAAAACAACTTTTCGCACTTGTGTTAGTGTTGAAAAACCACTTTTCGCACTTGTGTTGGTGCAGGAAACCACTTTTGCACTTGTATTAGTGTGGAAAAAACACTTTTTGCACTTGTGATAGTGTTGAAAATCCACTTTTCGCACTTGTGTTAGTGTTGAAAAACCACTTTTCGCACTTGTGTTGGTGCAGGAAACCACTTTTGCACTTGTATTAGTGAGGAAAAACCACTTTTCGCACTTGTGTTAGTGTTGAAAAACAACTTTTTGCACTTGTGTTAGTGTTGAAAAACCACTTTTCGCACTTGTGTTGGTGGAGGAAACCACTTTTGCACTTGTATTAGTGTGGAAAAAACACTTTTTGCACTTGTGATAGTGTTGAAAAACCACTTTTCGCACTTGTGTTAGTGTTGAAAAACCACTTTTCGCACTTGTGTTAGTGTTGAAAAACCAGTTTTCGCACTTGTGTTGGTGCAGGAAACCACTTTTGCACTTGTATTAGTGTGGAAAAATACTTTTCGCACTTGTGTTAGTGTTGAAAAACCACTTTTCGCACTTGTGTTAGTGTTGAAAAACGACTTTTCGCACTTGTGTTGGTGCAGGAAACCACTTTTGCACTTGTATTAGTGTGGAAAAACCACTTTTCGCACTTGTGTTAGTGTTGAAAAACCACTTTTCGCACTTGTGTTAGTGTTGAAAAACCACTTTTCGCACTTGTGTAAGTGTTGAAAAACCACTTTTCGCACTTGTATTAGTGTTGAAAAACCACTTTTCGCACTAGTGTTGGTGCAGGAAACCACTTTTGCACTTGTATTAGTGTGGAAAAACCACTTTTCGCACTTGTGTTAGTGTTGAAAAACCACTTTTTGCACTTGTGTTAGTGTTGAAAAACCACTTTTCGCACTTGTGTTAGTGTTGAAAAACCACTTTTTGCACTTATGTTAGTGTTGAAAAACCACTTTTCGCACTTGTGTTGGTGCAGGAAACCACTTTTGCACTTGTATTAGTGTGGAAAAAACAATTTTCGCACTTGTGTTAGTGTTGAAAAACCACTTTTCGCACTTGTGTTAGTGTTGAAAAACGACTTTTCGCACTTGTGTTGGTGCAGGAAACCACTTTTGCACTTGTATTAGTGTGGAAAAACCACTTTTCGCACTTGTGTTAGTGTTGAAAAACCACTTTTCGCACTTGTGTTAGTGTTGAAAAACCACTTTTCGCACTTGTGTAAGTGTTGAAAAACCACTTTTCGCACTTGTATTAGTGTTGAAAAACCACTTTTCGCACTAGTGTTGGTGCAGGAAACCACTTTTGCACTTGTATTAGTGTGGAAAAACCACTTTTCGCACTTGTGTTAGTGTTGAAAAACCACTTTTCGCACTTGTGTTGGTGCAGGAAACCACTTTTGCACTTGTATTAGTGTGGAAAAACCACTTTTCGCACTTGTGTTAGTGTTGAAAAACCACTTTTCGCACTTGTGTTAGTGTTGAAAAACCACTTTTCGCACTTGTGTAAGTGTTGAAAAACCACTTTTCGCACTTGTATTAGTGTTGAAAAACCACTTTTCACACTAGTGTTGGTGCCGGAAACCACTTTTGCACTTGTATTAGTGTGGAAAAACCACTTTTCGCACTTGTGTTAGTGTTGAAAAACCACTTTTCGCACTTGTGTTAGTGTTGAAAAACCACTTTTCGCACTTGTGTTGGTGCAGGAAACCACTTTTGCACTTGTATTAGTGTGGAAAAACCACTTTTCGCACTTGTGTTAGTGTTGAAATACCACTTTTCGCACTTGTGTTAGTGTTGAAAAACCACTTTTCGCACTTGTGTTGGTGCAGGAAACCACTTTTGCACTTGTATTAGTGTGGAAAAAACACTTTTTGCACTTGTGATAGTGTTGAAAAACCACTTTTCGCACTTGTGTTAGTGTTGAAAAACCACTTTTCGCACTTGTGTTAGTGTTGAAAAACCAGTTTTCGCACTTGTGTTGGTGCAGGAAACCACTTTTGCACTTGTATTAGTGTGGAAAAAACACTTTTCGCACTTGTGTTAGTGTTGAAAAACCACTTTTCGCACTTGTGTTAGTGTTGAAAAACGACTTTTCGCACTTGTGTTGGTGCAGGAAACCACTTTTGCACTTGTATTAGTGTGGAAAAACCACTTTTCGCACTTGTGTTAGTGTTGAAAAACCACTTTTCGCACTTGTGTTAGTGTTGAAAAACCACTTTTCGCACTTGTGTAAGTGTTGAAAAACCACTTTTCGCACTTGTATTAGTGTTGAAAAACCACTTTTCGCACTAGTGTTGGTGCAGGAAACCACTTTTGCACTTGTATTAGTGTGGAAAAACCACTTTTCGCACTTGTGTTAGTGTTGAAAAACCACTTTTTGCACTTGTGTTAGTGTTGAAAAACCACTTTTCGCACTTGTGTTAGTGTTGAAAAACCACTTTTTGCACTTATGTTAGTGTTGAAAAACCACTTTTCGCACTTGTGTTGGTGCAGGAAACCACTTTTGCACTTGTATTAGTGTGGAAAAAACACTTTTCGCACTTGTGTTAGTGTTGAAAAACCACTTTTCGCACTTGTGTTAGTGTTGAAAAACGACTTTTCGCACTTGTGTTGGTGCAGGAAACCACTTTTGCACTTGTATTAGTGTGGAAAAACCACTTTTCGCACTTGTGTTAGTGTTGAAAAACCACTTTTTGCACTTGTGTTAGTGTTGAAAAACCACTTTTCGCACTTGTGTAAGTGTTGAAAAACCACTTTTCGCACTTGTGTTGCTGCAGGAAACCACTTTTGCACTTGTATTAGTGTGGAAAAACCACTTTTCGCACTTGTGTTAGTGTTGAAAAACAACTTTTCGCACTTGTGTTAGTGTTGAAAAAACCACTTTTCGCACTTGTGTTGGTGCAGGAAACCAAAACCACTTTTGCACTTGTATTAGTGTGGAAAAAACACTTTTTGCACTTGTGATAGTGTTGAAAAACCACTTTTCGCACTTGTGTTAGTGTTGAAAAACCACTTTTCGCACTTGTGTTGGTGCAGGAAACCACTTTTGCACTTGTATTAGTGAGGAAAAACCACTTTTCGCACTTGTGTTAGTGTTGAAAAACAACTTTTTGCACTTGTGTTAGTGTTGAAAAACCACTTTTCGCACTTGTGTTGGTGGAGGAAACCACTTTTGCACTTGTATTAGTGTGGAAAAAACACTTTTTGCACTTGTGATAGTGTTGAAAAACCACTTTTCGCACTTGTGTTAGTGTTGAAAAACCACTTTTCGCACTTGTGTTAGTGTTGAAAAACCAGTTTTCGCACTTGTGTTGGTGCAGGAAACCACTTTTGCACTTGTATTAGTGTGGAAAAATACTTTTCGCACTTGTGTTAGTGTTGAAAAACCACTTTTCGCACTTGTGTTAGTGTTGAAAAACGACTTTTCGCACTTGTGTTGGTGCAGGAAACCACTTTTGCACTTGTATTAGTGTGGAAAAACCACTTTTCGCACTTGTGTTAGTGTTGAAAAACCACTTTCGCACTTGTGTTAGTGTTGAAAAACCACTTTTCGCACTTGTGTAAGTGTTGAAAAACCACTTTTCGCACTTGTATTAGTGTTGAAAAACCACTTTTCGCACTAGTGTTGGTGCAGGAAACCACTTTTGCACTTGTATTAGTGTGGAAAAACCACTTTTTGCACTTGTGTTAGTGTTGAAAAACCACTTTTCGCACTTGTGTTAGTGTTGAAAAACCACTTTTTGCACTTATGTTAGTGTTGAAAAACCACTTTTCGCACTTGTGTTGGTGCAGGAAACCACTTTTGCACTTGTATTAGTGTGGAAAAAACAATTTTCGCACTTGTGTTAGTGTTGAAAAACCACTTTTCGCACTTGTGTTAGTGTTGAAAAACGACTTTTCGCACTTGTGTTGGTGCAGGAAACCACTTTTGCACTTGTATTAGTGTGGAAAAACCACTTTTCGCACTTGTGTTAGTGTTGAAAAACCACTTTTCGCACTTGTGTTAGTGTTGAAAAACCACTTTTCGCACTTGTGTAAGTGTTGAAAAACCACTTTTCGCACTTGTATTAGTGTTGAAAAACCACTTTTCGCACTAGTGTTGGTGCAGGAAACCACTTTTGCACTTGTATTAGTGTGGAAAAACCACTTTTCGCACTTGTGTTAGTGTTGAAAAACCACTTTTCGCACTTGTGTTGGTGCAGGAAACCACTTTTGCACTTGTATTAGTGTGGAAAAACCACTTTTCGCACTTGTGTTAGTGTTGAAAAACCACTTTTCGCACTTGTGTTAGTGTTGAAAAACCACTTTTCGCACTTGTGTAAGTGTTGAAAAACCACTTTTCGCACTTGTATTAGTGTTGAAAAACCACTTTTCACACTAGTGTTGGTGCCGGAAACCACTTTTGCACTTGTATTAGTGTGGAAAAACCACTTTTCGCACTTGTGTTAGTGTTGAAAAACCACTTTTCGCACTTGTGTTAGTGTTGAAAAACCACTTTTCGCACTTGTGTTGGTGCAGGAAACCACTTTTGCACTTGTATTAGTGTGGAAAAACCACTTTTCGCACTTGTGTTAGTGTTGAAATACCACTTTTCGCACTTGTGTTAGTGTTGAAAAACCACTTTTCGCACTTGTGTTGGTGCAGGAAACCACTTTTGCACTTGTATTAGTGTGGAAAAAACACTTTTTGCACTTGTGATAGTGTTGAAAAACCACTTTTCGCACTTGTGTTAGTGTTGAAAAACCACTTTTCGCACTTGTGTTAGTGTTGAAAAACCAGTTTTCGCACTTGTGTTGGTGCAGGAAACCACTTTTGCACTTGTATTAGTGTGGAAAAAACACTTTTCGCACTTGTGTTAGTGTTGAAAAACCACTTTTCGCACTTGTGTTAGTGTTGAAAAACGACTTTTCGCACTTGTGTTGGTGCAGGAAACCACTTTTGCACTTGTATTAGTGTGGAAAAACCACTTTTCGCACTTGTGTTAGTGTTGAAAAACCACTTTTCGCACTTGTGTTAGTGTTGAAAAACCACTTTTCGCACTTGTGTAAGTGTTGAAAAACCACTTTTCGCACTTGTATTAGTGTTGAAAAACCACTTTTCGCACTAGTGTTGGTGCAGGAAACCACTTTTGCACTTGTATTAGTGTGGAAAAACCACTTTTCGCACTTGTGTTAGTGTTGAAAAACCACTTTTTGCACTTGTGTTAGTGTTGAAAAACCACTTTTCGCACTTGTGTTAGTGTTGAAAAACCACTTTTTGCACTTATGTTAGTGTTGAAAAACCACTTTTCGCACTTGTGTTGGTGCAGGAAACCACTTTTGCACTTGTATTAGTGTGGAAAAAACACTTTTCGCACTTGTGTTAGTGTTGAAAAACCACTTTTCGCACTTGTGTTAGTGTTGAAAAACGACTTTTCGCACTTGTGTTGGTGCAGGAAACCACTTTTGCACTTGTATTAGTGTGGAAAAACCACTTTTCGCACTTGTGTTAGTGTTGAAAAACCACTTTTTGCACTTGTGTTAGTGTTGAAAAACCACTTTTCGCACTTGTGTAAGTGTTGAAAAACCACTTTTCGCACTTGTATTAGTGTTGAAAAACCACTTTTTGCACTAGTGTTGGTGCAGGAAACCACTTTTGCACTTGTATTAGTGTGGAAAAACCACTTTTCGCACTTGTGTTAGTGTTGAAAAACCACTTTTCGCACTTGTGTTGGTGCAGGAAACCACTTTTGCACTTGTATTAGTGTGGAAAAACCACTTTTCGCACTTGTGTTAGTGTTGAAAAACCACTTTTCGCACTTGTGTTAGTGTTGAAAAACCATTTTTCGCACTTGTGTAAGTGTTGAAAAACCACTTTTCGCACTTGTATTAGTGTTGAAAAACCACTTTTCACACTAGTGTTGGTGCAGGAAACCACTTTTGCACTTGTATTAGTGTGGAAAAACCACTTTTCGCACTTGTGTTAGTGTTGAAAAACCACTTTTCGCACTTGTGTTAGTGTTGAAAAACCACTTTTCGCACTTGTGTTGGTGCAGGAAACCACTTTTGCACTTGTATTAGTGTGGAAAAAACACTTTTTGCACTTGTGATAGTGTTGAAAAACCACTTTTCGCACTTGTGTTAGTGTTGAAAAACCACTTTTCGCACTTGTGTTAGTGTTGAAAAACCACTTTTCGCACTTGTGTTGGTGGAGGAAACCACTTTTGCACTTGTATTAGTGTGGAAAAAACACTTTTTGCACTTGTGATAGTGTTGAAAAACCACTTTTCGCACTTGTGTTAGTGTTGAAAAACCACTTTTCGCACTTGTGTTAGTGTTGAAAAACCAGTTTTCGCACTTGTGTTGGTGCAGGAAACCACTTTTGCACTTGTATTAGTGTGGAAAAACACTTTTCGCACTTGTGTTAGTGTTGAAAAACCACTTTTCGCACTTGTGTTAGTGTTGAAAAACGACTTTTCGCACTTGTGTTGGTGCAGGAAACCACTTTTGCACTTGTATTAGTGTGGAAAAACCACTTTTCGCACTTGTGTTAGTGTTGAAAAACCACTTTTCGCACTTGTGTTAGTGTTGAAAAACCACTTTTCGCACTTGTGTAAGTGTTGAAAAACCACTTTTCGCACTTGTATTAGTGTTGAAAAACCACTTTTCGCACTAGTGTTGGTGCAGGAAACCACTTTTGCACTTGTATTAGTGTGGAAAAACCACTTTTCGCACTTGTGTTAGTGTTGAAAAACCACTTTTTGCACTTGTGTTAGTGTTGAAAAACCACTTTTCGCACTTGTGTTAGTGTTGAAAAACCACTTTTTGCACTTATGTTAGTGTTGAAAAACCACTTTTCGCACTTGTGTTGGTGCAGGAAACCACTTTTGCACTTGTATTAGTGTGGAAAAAACAATTTTCGCACTTGTGTTAGTGTTGAAAAACCACTTTTCGCACTTGTGTTAGTGTTGAAAAACGACTTTTCGCACTTGTGTTAGTGCAGGAAACCACTTTTGCACTTGTATTAGTGTGGAAAAACCACTTTTCGCACTTGTGTTAGTGTTGAAAAACCACTTTTCGCACTTGTGTTAGTGTTGAAAAACCACTTTTCGCACTTGTGTAAGTGTTGAAAAACCACTTTTCGCACTTGTATTAGTGTTGAAAAACCACTTTTCGCACTAGTGTTGGTGCAGGAAACCACTTTTGCACTTGTATTAGTGTGGAAAAACCACTTTTCGCACTTGTGTTAGTGTTGAAAAACCACTTTTCGCACTTGTGTTGGTGCAGGAAACCACTTTTGCACTTGTATTAGTGTGGAAAAACCACTTTTCGCACTTGTGTTAGTGTTGAAAAACCACTTTTCGCACTTGTGTTAGTGTTGAAAAACCACTTTTCGCACTTGTGTAAGTGTTGAAAAACCACTTTTCGCACTTGTATTAGTGTTGAAAAACCACTTTTCACACTAGTGTTGGTGCAGGAAACCACTTTTGCACTTGTATTAGTGTGGAAAAACCACTTTTCGCACTTGTGTTAGTGTTGAAAAACCACTTTTCGCACTTGTGTTAGTGTTGAAAAACCACTTTTCGCACTTGTGTTGGTGCAGGAAACCACTTTTGCACTTGTATTAGTGTGGAAAAACCACTTTTCGCACTTGTGTTAGTGTTGAAAAACCACTTTTCGCACTTGTGTTAGTGTTGAAAAACCACTTTTCGCACTTGTGTTGGTGCAGGAAACCACTTTTGCACTTGTATTAGTGTGGAAAAAACACTTTTCGCACTTGTGTTAGTGTTGAAAAACCACTTTTCGCACTTGTGTTAGTGTTGAAAAACCACTTTTCGCACTTGTGTTGGTGCAGGAAACCACTTTTGCACTTGTATTAGTGTGGAAAAAACACTTTTTGCACTTGTGATAGTGTTGAAAAACCACTTTTCGCACTTGTGTTAGTGTTGAAAAACCACTTTTCGCACTTGTGTTGGTGCAGGAAACCACTTTTGCACTTGTATTAGTGAGGAAAAACCACTTTTCGCACTTGTGTTAGTGTTGAAAAACAACTTTTTGCACTTGTGTTAGTGTTGAAAAACCACTTTTCGCACTTGTGTTAGTGCAGGAAACCACTTTTGCACTTGTATTAGTATGGAAAAACCACTTTTCGCACTTGTGTTAGTGTTGAAAAACCACTTTTCGCACTTGTGTTAGTGTTGAAAAACCACTTTTCGCACTTGTGTTGGTGGAGGAAACCACTTTTGCACTTGTATTAGTGTGGAAAAAACACTTTTTGCACTTGTGATAGTGTTGAAAAACCACTTTTCGCACTTGTGTTAGTGTTGAAAAACCACTTTTCGCACTTGTGTTAGTGTTGAAAAACCAGTTTTCGCACTTGTGTTGGTGCAGGAAACCACTTTTGCACTTGTATTAGTGTGGAAAAAACACTTTTCGCACTTGTGTTAGTGTTGAAAAACCACTTTTCGCACTTGTGTTAGTGTTGAAAAACGACTTTTCGCACTTGTGTTGGTGCAGGAAACCACTTTTGCACTTGTATTAGTGTGGAAAAACCACTTTTCGCACTTGTGTTAGTGTTGAAAAACCACTTTTCGCACTTGTGTTAGTGTTGAAAAACCACTTTTCGCACTTGTGTAAGTGTTGAAAAACCACTTTTCGCACTTGTATTAGTGTTGAAAAACCACTTTTCGCACTAGTGTTGGTGCAGGAAACCACTTTTGCACTTGTATTAGTGTGGAAAAACCACTTTTCGCACTTGTGTTAGTGTTGAAAAACCACTTTTTGCACTTGTGTTAGTGTTGAAAAACCACTTTTCGCACTTGTGTTAGTGTTGAAAAACCACTTTTTGCACTTATGTTAGTGTTGAAAAACCACTTTTCGCACTTGTGTTGGTGCAGGAAACCACTTTTGCACTTGTATTAGTGTGGAAAAAACACTTTTCGCACTTGTGTTAGTGTTGAAAAACCACTTTTCGCACTTGTGTTAGTGTTGAAAAACGACTTTTCGCACTTGTGTTGGTGCAGGAAACCACTTTTGCACTTGTATTAGTGTGGAAAAACCACTTTTCGCACTTGTGTTAGTGTTGAAAAACCACTTTTTGCACTTGTGTTAGTGTTGAAAAACCACTTTTCGCACTTGTGTAAGTGTTGAAAAACCACTTTTCGCACTTGTATTAGTGTTGAAAAACCACTTTTCGCACCAGTGTTGGTGCAGGAAACCACTTTTGCACTTGTATTAGTGTGGAAAAACCACTTTTCGCACTTGTGTTAGTGTTGAAAAACCACTTTTCGCACTTGTGTTGGTGCAGGAAACCACTTTTGCACTTGTATTAGTGTGGAAAAACCACTTTTCGCACTTGTGTTAGTGTTGAAAAACCACTTTTCGCACTTGTGTTAGTGTTGAAAAACCATTTTTCGCACTTGTGTAAGTGTTGAAAAACCACTTTTCGCACTTGTATTAGTGTTGAAAAACCACTTTTCACACTAGTGTTGGTGCAGGAAACCACTTTTGCACTTGTATTAGTGTGGAAAAACCACTTTTCGCACTTGTGTTAGTGTTGAAAAACCACTTTTCGCACTTGTGTTAGTGTTGAAAAACCACTTTTCGCACTTGTGTTGGTGCAGGAAACCACTTTTGCACTTGTATTAGTGTGGAAAAAACACTTTTTGCACTTGTGATAGTGTTGAAAAACCACTTTTCGCACTTGTGTTAGTGTTGAAAAACCACTTTTCGCACTTGTGTTAGTGTTGAAAAACCACTTTTCGCACTTGTGTTGGTGCAGGAAACCACTTTTGCACTTGTATTAGTGTGGAAAAAACCACTTTTCGCACTTGTGTTAGTGTTGAAAAACCACTTTTCGCACTTGTGTTAGTGTTGAAAAACCACTTTTTGCACTTATGTTAGTGTTGAAAAACCACTTTTCGCACTTGTGTTGGTGCAGGAAACCACTTTTGCACTTGTATTAGTGTGGAAAAAACACTTTTTGCACTTGTGATAGTGTTGAAAAACCACTTTTCGCACTTGTGTTAGTGTTGAAAAACCACTTTTCGCACTTGTGTTAGTGTTGAAAAACCACTTTTCGCACTTGTGTTGGTGCAGGAAACCACTTTTGCACTTGTATTAGTGTGGAAAAAACACTTTTTGCACTTGTGATAGTGTTGAAAAACCACTTTTCGCACTTGTGTTAGTGTTGAAAAACCACTTTTCGCACTTGTGTTGGTGCAGGAAACAACTTTTGCACTTGTATTAGTGTGGAAAAACCACTTTTCGCACTTGTGTTAGTGTTGAAAAACCACTTTTCGCACTTGTGTTGGTGCAGGAAACCACTTTTGCACTTGTATTAGTGTGGAAAAACCACTTTTCGCACTTGTGTTAGTGTTGAAAAACCACTTTTCGCACTTGTGTTAGTGTTGAAAAACCATTTTTCGCACTTGTGTAAGTGTTGAAAAACCACTTTTCGCACTTGTATTAGTGTTGAAAAACCACTTTTCACACTAGTGTTGGTGCAGGAAACCACTTTTGCACTTGTATTAGTGTGGAAAAACCACTTTTCGCACTTGTGTTAGTGTTGAAAAACCACTTTTCGCACTTGTGTTAGTGTTGAAAAACCACTTTTCGCACTTGTGTTGGTGCAGGAAACCACTTTTGCACTTGTATTAGTGTGGAAAAAACACTTTTTGCACTTGTGATAGTGTTGAAAAACCACTTTTCGCACTTGTGTTAGTGTTGAAAAACCACTTTTCGCACTTGTGTTAGTGTTGAAAAACCACTTTTCGCACTTGTGTTGGTGCAGGAAACCACTTTTGCACTTGTATTAGTGTGGAAAAAACCACTTTTCGCACTTGTGTTAGTGTTGAAAAACCACTTTTCGCACTTGTGTTAGTGTTGAAAAACCACTTTTTGCACTTATGTTAGTGTTGAAAAACCACTTTTCGCACTTGTGTTGGTGCAGGAAACCACTTTTGCACTTGTATTAGTGTGGAAAAAACACTTTTTGCACTTGTGATAGTGTTGAAAAACCACTTTTCGCACTTGTGTTAGTGTTGAAAAACCACTTTTCGCACTTGTGTTAGTGTTGAAAAACCACTTTTCGCACTTGTGTTGGTGCAGGAAACCACTTTTGCACTTGTATTAGTGTGGAAAAAACACTTTTTGCACTTGTGATAGTGTTGAAAAACCACTTTTCGCACTTGTGTTAGTGTTGAAAAACCACTTTTCGCACTTGTGTTGGTGCAGGAAACAACTTTTGCACTTGTATTAGTGTGGAAAAAACCACTTTTCGCACTTGTGTTAGTGTTGAAAAACCACTTTTCGCACTTGTGTTAGTGTTGAAAAACCACTTTTTGCACTTATGTTAGTGTTGAAAAACCACTTTTCGCACTTGTGTTGGTGCAGGAAACCACTTTTGCACTTGTATTAGTGTGGAAAAAACACTTTTTGCACTTGTGATAGTGTTGAAAAACCACTTTTCGCACTTGTGTTAGTGTTGAAAAACAACTTTTCGCACTTGTGTTAGTGTTGAAAAACCACTTTTCGCACTTGTGTTGGTGCAGGAAACCACTTTTGCACTTGTATTAGTGTGGAAAAAACACTTTTTGCACTTGTGTTAGTGTTGAAAAACCACTTTTCGCACTTGTGTTAGTGTTGAAAAACCACTTTTCGCACTTGTGTTGGTGCAGGAAACCACTTTTGCACTTGTATTAGTGTGGAAAAACCACTTTTCGCACTTGTGTTAGTGTTGAAAAACCACTTTTCGCACTTGTGTTAGTGTTGAAAAACGACTTTTCGCACTTTTGTTGGTGCAGGAAACCACTTTTGCACTTGTATTAGTGTGGAAAAACCACTTTTCGCACTTGTGTTAGTGTTGAAAAAACACTTTTCGCACTTGTGTTAGTGTTGAAAAACCACTTTTCGCACTTGTGTAAGTGTTGAAAAACCACTTTTCGCACTTGTATTAGTGTTGAAAAACCACTTTTCGCACTTGTGTTGGTGCAGGAAACCACTTTTGCACTTGTATTAGTGTGGAAAAACCACTTTTCGCACTTGTATTAGTGTTGAAAAACCACTTTTTGCACTTGTGTTAGTGTTGAAAAACCACTTTTCGCACTTGTGTTGGTGCAGGAAACCACTTTTGCACTTGTATTAGTGTGGAAAAAACACTTTTTGCACTTGTGATAGTGTTGAAAAACCACTTTTCGCACTTGTGTTAGTGTTGAAAAACCACTTTTCGCACTTGTGTTAGTGTTGAAAAACCACTTTTCGTACTTGTGTTGGTGCAGTAAACCACTTTTGCACTTGTATTAGTGTGGAAAAACCACTTTTCGCACTTGTGTTAGTGTTGAAAAACCACTTTTCGCACTTGTGTTGGTGTTGAAAAACCACTTTTCGCACTTGTGTTGGTGAAGGAAACCACTTTTGCACTTGTATTAGTGTGGAAAAAACACTTTTTGCACTTGTGATAGTGTTGAAAAACCACTTTTCGCACTTGTGTTAGTGTTGAAAAACCACTTTTCGCACTTGTGTTGGTGAAGGAAACCACTTTTCGCACTTATGTTGGTGCAGGAAACCACTTTTGCACTTGTATTAGTGTGGAAAAAACCCTTTTTCAACTTGTGATCGTGTTGAAAAACCACTTTTCGCACTTGTGTTAGTGTTGAAAAACCACTTTTCGCACTTGTGTTGCTGCAGGAAACCACTTTTGCACTTGTATTAGTGTGGAAAAACCACTTTTCGCACTTGTGTTAGTGTTGAAAAACAACTTTTCGCACTTGTGTTAGTGTTGAAAAACCACTTTTCGCACTTGTGTTGGTGCAGGAAACCACTTTTGCACTTGTATTAGTGTGGAAAAAACACTTTTTGCACTTGTGATAGTGTTGAAAAACCACTTTTCGCACTTGTGTTAGTGTTGAAAAACCACTTTTCGCACTTGTGTTGGTGCAGGAAACCACTTTTGCACTTGTATTAGTGAGGAAAAACCACTTTTCGCACTTGTGTTAGTGTTGAAAAACAACTTTTTGCACTTGTGTTAGTGTTGAAAAACCACTTTTCGCACTTGTGTTAGTGCAGGAAACCACTTTTGCACTTGTATTAGTATGGAAAAACCACTTTTCGCACTTGTGTTAGTGTTGAAAAACCACTTTTCGCACTTGTGTTAGTGTTGAAAAACCACTTTTCGCACTTGTGTTGGTGGAGGAAACCACTTTTGCACTTGTATTAGTGTGGAAAAAACACTTTTTGCACTTGTGATAGTGTTGAAAAACCACTTTTCGCACTTGTGTTAGTGTTGAAAAACCACTTTTCGCACTTGTGTTAGTGTTGAAAAACCAGTTTTCGCACTTGTGTTGGTGCAGGAAACCACTTTTGCACTTGTATTAGTGTGGAAAAAACACTTTTCGCACTTGTGTTAGTGTTGAAAAACCACTTTTCGCACTTGTGTTAGTGTTGAAAAACGACTTTTCGCACTTGTGTTGGTGCAGGAAACCACTTTTGCACTTGTATTAGTGTGGAAAAACCACTTTTCGCACTTGTGTTAGTGTTGAAAAACCACTTTTCGCACTTGTGTTAGTGTTGAAAAACCATTTTTCGCACTTGTGTAAGTGTTGAAAAACCACTTTTCGCACTTGTATTAGTGTTGAAAAACCACTTTTCACACTAGTGTTGGTGCAGGAAACCACTTTTGCACTTGTATTAGTGTGGAAAAACCACTTTTCGCACTTGTGTTAGTGTTGAAAAACCACTTTTCGCACTTGTGTTAGTGTTGAAAAACCACTTTTCGCACTTGTGTTGGTGCAGGAAACCACTTTTGCACTTGTATTAGTGTGGAAAAAACACTTTTTGCACTTGTGATAGTGTTGAAAAACCACTTTTCGCACTTGTGTTAGTGTTGAAAAACCACTTTTCGCACTTGTGTTAGTGTTGAAAAACCACTTTTCGCACTTGTGTTGGTGCAGGAAACCACTTTTGCACTTGTATTAGTGTGGAAAAAACCACTTTTCGCACTTGTGTTAGTGTTGAAAAACCACTTTTCGCACTTGTGTTAGTGTTGAAAAACCACTTTTTGCACTTATGTTAGTGTTGAAAAACCACTTTTCGCACTTGTGTTGGTGCAGGAAACCACTTTTGCACTTGTATTAGTGTGGAAAAAACACTTTTTGCACTTGTGATAGTGTTGAAAAACCACTTTTCGCACTTGTGTTAGTGTTGAAAAACCACTTTTCGCACTTGTGTTAGTGTTGAAAAACCACTTTTCGCACTTGTGTTGGTGCAGGAAACCACTTTTGCACTTGTATTAGTGTGGAAAAAACACTTTTTGCACTTGTGATAGTGTTGAAAAACCACTTTTCGCACTTGTGTTAGTGTTGAAAAACCACTTTTCGCACTTGTGTTGGTGCAGGAAACAACTTTTGCACTTGTATTAGTGTGGAAAAAACCACTTTTCGCACTTGTGTTAGTGTTGAAAAACCACTTTTCGCACTTGTGTTAGTGTTGAAAAACCACTTTTTGCACTTATGTTAGTGTTGAAAAACCACTTTTCGCACTTGTGTTGGTGCAGGAAACCACTTTTGCACTTGTATTAGTGTGGAAAAAACACTTTTTGCACTTGTGATAGTGTTGAAAAACCACTTTTCGCACTTGTGTTAGTGTTGAAAAACAACTTTTCGCACTTGTGTTAGTGTTGAAAAACCACTTTTCGCACTTGTGTTGGTGCAGGAAACCACTTTTGCACTTGTATTAGTGTGGAAAAAACACTTTTTGCACTTGTGTTAGTGTTGAAAAACCACTTTTCGCACTTGTGTTAGTGTTGAAAAACCACTTTTCGCACTTGTGTTGGTGCAGGAAACCACTTTTGCACTTGTATTAGTGTGGAAAAACCACTTTTCGCACTTGTGTTAGTGTTGAAAAACCACTTTTCGCACTTGTGTTAGTGTTGAAAAACGACTTTTCGCACTTTTGTTGGTGCAGGAAACCACTTTTGCACTTGTATTAGTGTGGAAAAACCACTTTTCGCACTTGTGTTAGTGTTGAAAAAACACTTTCCGCACTTGTGTTAGTGTTGAAAAACCACTTTTCGCACTTGTGTAAGTGTTGAAAAACCACTTTTCGCACTTGTATTAGTGTTGAAAAACCACTTTTCGCACTTGTGTTGGTGCAGGAAACCACTTTTGCACTTGTATTAGTGTGGAAAAACCACTTTTCGCACTTGTATTAGTGTTGAAAAACCACTTTTTGCACTTGTGTTAGTGTTGAAAAACCACTTTTCGCACTTGTGTTGGTGCAGGAAACCACTTTTGCACTTGTATTAGTGTGGAAAAAACACTTTTTGCACTTGTGATAGTGTTGAAAAACCACTTTTCGCACTTGTGTTAGTGTTGAAAAACCACTTTTCGCACTTGTGTTAGTGTTGAAAAACCACTTTTCGTACTTGTGTTGGTGCAGTAAACCACTTTTGCACTTGTATTAGTGTGGAAAAACCACTTTTCGCACTTGTGTTAGTGTTGAAAAACCACTTTTCGCACTTGTGTTGGTGTTGAAAAACCACTTTTCGCACTTGTGTTGGTGAAGGAAACCACTTTTGCACTTGTATTAGTGTGGAAAAAACACTTTTTGCACTTGTGATAGTGTTGAAAAACCACTTTTCGCACTTGTGTTAGTGTTGAAAAACCACTTTTCGCACTTGTGTTGGTGAAGGAAACCACTTTTCGCACTTATGTTGGTTCAGGAAACCACTTTTGCACTTGTATTAGTGTGGAAAAAACCCTTTTTCAACTTGTGATCGTGTTGAAAAACCACTTTTCGCATTTGTGTTAGTGTTGAAAAACCACTTTTCGCACTTGTGTTGCTGCAGGAAACCACTTTTGCACTTGTATTAGTGTGGAAAAACCACTTTTCGCACTTGTGTTAGTGTTGAAAAACAACTTTTCGCACTTGTGTTAGTGTTGAAAAACCACTTTTCGCACTTGTGTTGGTGCAGGAAACCACTTTTGCACTTGTATTAGTGTGGAAAAAACACTTTTTGCACTTGTGATAGTGTTGAAAAACCACTTTTCGCACTTGTGTTAGTGTTGAAAAACCACTTTTCGCACTTGTGTTGGTGCAGGAAACCACTTTTGCACTTGTATTAGTGAGGAAAAACCACTTTTCGCACTTGTGTTAGTGTTGAAAAACAACTTTTTGCACTTGTGTTAGTGTTGAAAAACCACTTTTCGCACTTGTGTTAGTGCAGGAAACCACTTTTGCACTTGTATTAGTATGGAAAAACCACTTTTCGCACTTGTGTTAGTGTTGAAAAACCACTTTTCGCACTTGTGTTAGTGTTGAAAAACCACTTTTCGCACTTGTGTTGGTGGAGGAAACCACTTTTGCACTTGTATTAGTGTGGAAAAAACACTTTTTGCACTTGTGATAGTGTTGAAAAACCACTTTTCGCACTTGTGTTAGTGTTGAAAAACCACTTTTCGCACTTGTGTTAGTGTTGAAAAACCAGTTTTCGCACTTGTGTTGGTGCAGGAAACCACTTTTGCACTTGTATTAGTGTGGAAAAAACACTTTTCGCACTTGTGTTAGTGTTGAAAAACCACTTTTCGCACTTGTGTTAGTGTTGAAAAACGACTTTTCGCACTTGTGTTGGTGCAGGAAACCACTTTTGCACTTGTATTAGTGTGGAAAAACCACTTTTCGCACTTGTGTTAGTGTTGAAAAACCACTTTTCGCACTTGTGTTAGTGTTGAAAAACCACTTTTCGCACTTGTGTAAGTGTTGAAAAACCACTTTTCGCACTTGTATTAGTGTTGAAAAACCACTTTTCGCACTAGTGTTGGTGCAGGAAACCACTTTTGCACTTGTATTAGTGTGGAAAAACCACTTTTCGCACTTGTGTTAGTGTTGAAAAACCACTTTTTGCACTTGTGTTAGTGTTGAAAAACCACTTTTCGCACTTGTGTTAGTGTTGAAAAACCACTTTTTGCACTTATGTTAGTGTTGAAAAACCACTTTTCGCACTTGTGTTGGTGCAGGAAACCACTTTTGCACTTGTATTAGTGTGGAAAAAACAATTTTCGCACTTGTGTTAGTTTGAAAAACCACTTTTCGCACTTGTGTTAGTGTTGAAAAACGACTTTTCGCACTTGTGTTGGTGCAGGAAACCACTTTTGCACTTGTATTAGTGTGGAAAAACCACTTTTCGCACTTGTGTTAGTGTTGAAAAACCACTTTTCGCACTTGTGTTAGTGTTGAAAAACCACTTTTCGCACTTGTGTAAGTGTTGAAAAACCACTTTTCGCACTTGTATTAGTGTTGAAAAACCACTTTTCGCACTAGTGTTGGTGCAGGAAACCACTTTTGCACTTGTATTAGTGTGGAAAAACCACTTTTCGCACTTGTGTTAGTGTTGAAAAACCACTTTTCGCACTTGTGTTGGTGCAGGAAACCACTTTTGCACTTGTATTAGTGTGGAAAAACCACTTTTCGCACTTGTGTTAGTGTTGAAAAACCACTTTTCGCACTTGTGTTAGTGTTGAAAAACCACTTTTCGCACTTGTGTAAGTGTTGAAAAACCACTTTTCGCACTTGTATTAGTGTTGAAAAACCACTTTTCACACTAGTGTTGGTGCAGGAAACCACTTTTGCACTTGTATTAGTGTGGAAAAACCACTTTTCGCACTTGTGTTAGTGTTGAAAAACCACTTTTCGCACTTGTGTTAGTGTTGAAAAACCACTTTTCGCACTTGTGTTGGTGCAGGAAACCACTTTTGCACTTGTATTAGTGTGGAAAAACCACTTTTCGCACTTGTGTTAGTGTTGAAAAACCACTTTTCGCACTTGTGTTAGTGTTGAAAAACCACTTTTCGCACTTGTGTTGGTGCAGGAAACCACTTTTGCACTTGTATTAGTGTGGAAAAAACACTTTTTGCACTTGTGATAGTGTTGAAAAACCACTTTTCGCACTTGTGTTAGTGTTGAAAAACCACTTTTCGCACTTGTGTTAGTGTTGAAAAACCACTTTTCGCACTTGTGTTGGTGCAGGAAACCACTTTTGCACTTGTATTAGTGTGGAAAAAACACTTTTTGCACTTGTGATAGTGTTGAAAAACCACTTTTCGCACTTGTGTTAGTGTTGAAAAACCACTTTTCGCACTTGTGTTGGTGCAGGAAACCACTTTTGCACTTGTATTAGTGAGGAAAAACCACTTTTCGCACTTGTGTTAGTGTTGAAAAACAACTTTTTGCACTTGTGTTAGTGTTGAAAAACCACTTTTCGCACTTGTGTTAGTGCAGGAAACCACTTTTGCACTTGTATTAGTATGGAAAAACCACTTTTCGCACTTGTGTTAGTGTTGAAAAACCACTTTTCGCACTTGTGTTAGTGTTGAAAAACCACTTTTCGCACTTGTGTTGGTGGAGGAAACCACTTTTGCACTTGTATTAGTGTGGAAAAAACACTTTTTGCACTTGTGATAGTGTTGAAAAACCACTTTTCGCACTTGTGTTGGTGCAGGAAACCACTTTTGCACTTGTATTAGTGTGGAAAAAACACTTTTTGCACTTGTGATAGTGTTGAAAAACCACTTTTCGCACTTGTGTTAGTGTTGAAAAACAACTTTTCGCACTTGTGTTAGTGTTGAAAAACCACTTTTCGCACTTGTGTTGGTGCAGGAAACCACTTTTGCACTTGTATTAGTGTGGAAAAACCACTTTTCGCAATTGTGTTAGTGTTGAAAAACCACTTTTCGCACTTGTGTTGGTGCAGGAAACCACTTTTGCACTTGTATTAGTGTGGAAAAAACACATTTTGCACTTGTGATAGTGTTGAAAAACCACTTTTCACACTTGTGTTAGTGTTGAAAAACCACTTTTCGCTCTTGTGTTGGTGCAGGAAACCACTTTTGCACTTGTATTAGTGTGGAAAAACCACTTTTCGCACTTGTGTTAGTGTTGAAAAACCACTTTTCGCACTTGTGTTAGTGTTGAAAAACGACTTTTCGCACTTGTTTGGTGCAGGAAACCACTTTTGCACTTGTATTAGTGTGGAAAACCACTTTTCGCACTTGTGTTAGTGTTGAAAAACCACTTTTCGCACTTGTGTTAGTGTTGAAAAACCACTTTTCGCACTTGTGTAAGTGTTGAAAAACCACTTTTCGCACTTGTATTAGTGTTGAAAAAACACTTTTCGCACTTGTGTTGGTGCAGGAAACCACTTTTGCACTTGTATTAGTGTGGAAAAACCACTTTTCGCACTTGTGTTAGTGTTGAAAAACCACTTTTCGCACTTGTGTTAGTGTTGAAAAACCACTTTTCGCACTTGTGTTGGTGCAGGAAACCACTTTTGCACTTGTATTAGTGTGGAAAAACCACTTTTCGCAATTGTGTTAGTGTTGAAAAACCACTTTTCGCACTTGTGTTGGTGCAGGAAACCACTTTTGCACTTGTATTAGTGTGGAAAAAACACTTTTTGCACTTGTGATAGTGTTGAAAAACCCACTTTTCGCACTTGTGTTAGTGTTGAAAAACCACTTTTCGCACTTGTGTTGGTGCAGGAAACCACTTTTGCACTTGCATTTGTGTGGAAAAACCACTTTTCGCACTTGTGTTAGTGTTGAAAAACCACTTTTCGCACTTGTGTTAGTGTTGAAAAACCACTTTTCGCACTTGTGTTGGTGCAGGAAACCACTTTTGCACTTGTATTAGTGTGGAAAAAACACTTTTTGCACTTGTGATAGTGTTGAAAAACCACTTTTCGCACTTGTGTTAGTGTTGAAAAACCACTTTTCGCACTTGTGTTGGTGCAGGAAACCACTTTTGCACTTGTATTAGTGTGGAAAAACCACTTTTCGCAATTGTGTTAGTGTTGAAAAACCACTTTTCGCACTTGTGTTGGTGCAGGAAACCACTTTTGCACTTGTATTAGTGTGGAAAAAACACTTTTTGCACTTGTGATAGTGTTGAAAAACCCACTTTTCGCACTTGTGTTAGTGTTGAAAAACCACTTTTCGCACTTGTGTTGGTGCAGGAAACCACTTTTGCACTTGCATTAGTGTGGAAAAACCACTTTTCGCACTTGTGTTAGTGTTGAAAAACCACTTTTCGCACTTGTGTTAGTGTTGAAAAACCACTTTTCGCACTTGTGTTGGTGCAGGAAACCACTTTTGCACTTGTATTAGTGTGGAAAAAACACTTTTTGCACTTGTGATAGTGTTGAAAAACCACTTTTCGCACTTGTGTTAGTGTTGAAAAACCACTTTTCGCACTTGTGTTAGTGTTGAAAAACCACTTTTCGCACTTGTGTTGGTAAAGGAAACCACTTTTGCACTTGTGTTAGTGTTGAAAAACAACTTTTCGCACTTGTGTTGGTGCAGGAAACCACTTTTGCACTTATATTAGTGAGGAAAAACCACTTTTCGCACTTGTGTTAGTGTTGAAAAACAACTTTTCGCACTTGTGTTAGTGTTGAAAAACGACTTTTCGCACTTGTTTGGTGCAGGAAACCACTTTTGCACTTGTATTAGTGTGGAAAACCACTTTTCGCACTTGTGTTAGTGTTGAAAAACCACTTTTCGCACTTGTGTTAGTGTTGAAAAACCACTTTTCGCACTTGTGTAAGTGTTGAAAAACCACTTTTCGCACTTGTATTAGTGTTGAAAAAACACTTTTCGCACTTGTGTTGGTGCAGGAAACCACTTTTGCACTTGCATTAGTGTGGAAAAACCACTTTTCGCACTTGTGTTAGTGTTGAAAAACCACTTTTCGCACTTGTGTTAGTGTTGAAAAACCACTTTTCGCACTTGTGTTGGTGCAGGAAACCACTTTTGCACTTGTATTAGTGTGGAAAAACCACTTTTCGCAATTGTGTTAGTGTTGAAAAACCACTTTTCGCACTTGTGTTGGTGCAGGAAACCACTTTTGCACTTGTATTAGTGTGGAAAAAACACTTTTTGCACTTGTGATAGTGTTGAAAAACCCACTTTTCGCACTTGTGTTAGTGTTGAAAAACCACTTTTCGCACTTGTGTTGGTGCAGGAAACCACTTTTGCACTTGCATTAGTGTGGAAAAACCACTTTTCGCACTTGTGTTAGTGTTGAAAAACCACTTTTCGCACTTGTGTTAGTGTTGAAAAACCACTTTTCGCACTTGTGTTGGTGCAGGAAACCACTTTTGCACTTGTATTAGTGTGGAAAAAACACTTTTTGCACTTGTGATAGTGTTGAAAAACCACTTTTCGCACTTGTGTTAGTGTTGAAAAACCACTTTTCGCACTTGTGTTAGTGTTGAAAAACCACTTTTCGCACTTGTGTTGGTGAAGGAAACCACTTTTGCACTTGTGTTAGTGTTGAAAAACAACTTTTCGCACTTGTGTTGGTGCAGGAAACCACTTTTGCACTTATATTAGTGAGGAAAAACCACTTTTCGCACTTGTGTTAGTGTTGAAAAACAACTTTTCGCACTTGTGTTAGTGTTGAAAAACCACTTTTCGCACTTGTGTTAGTGCAGGAAACCACTTTTGCACTTGTATTAGTATGGAAAAACCACTTTTCGCACTTGTGTTAGTGTTGAAAAACCACTTTTCGCACTTGTGTTAGTGTTGAAAAACCACTTTTCGCACTTGTGTTGGTGCAGGAAACCACTTTTGCACTTGTATTAGTGTGGAAAAAACACTTTTTGCACTTGTGATAGTGTTGAAAAACCACTTTTCGCACTTGTGTTAGTGTTGAAAAACCACTTTTCGCACTTGTGTTGGTGCAGGAAATCACTTTTGCACTTGTATTAGTGTGGAAAAACCACTTTTCGCACTTGTGTTAGTGTTGAAAAACCACTTTTCGCACTTGTGTTAGTGTTGAAAAACCACTTTTCGTACTTGTGTTGGTGCAGTAAACCACTTTTGCACTTGTATTAGTGTGGAAAAACCACTTTTCGCACTTGTGTTAGTGTTGAAAAACCACTTTTCGCACTTGTGTTGGTGTTGAAAAACCACTTTTCGCACTTGTCTTAGTGAAGGAAACCACTTTTGCACTTGTATTAGTGTGGAAAAAACACTTTTTGCACTTGTGATAGTGTTGAAAAACCACTTTTCACACTTGTGTTAGTGTTGAAAAACCACTTTTCGCACTTGTGTTGGTGAAGGAAACCACTTTTTGCACTTATGTTGGTGCAGGAAACCACTTTTGCACTTGTATTAGTGTGGAAAAAACCCTTTTTGCACTTGTGATAGTGTTGAAAAACCACTTTTCGCACTTGTGTTGGTGCAGGAAACCACTTTTGCACTTGTATTAGTGTGGAAAAAACACTTTTTGCACTTGTGATAGTGTTGAAAAACCACTTTTCGCACTTGTGTTAGTGTTGAAAAACCACTTTTCGCACTTGTGTTAGTGTTGAAAAACCACTTTTCGTACTTGTGTTGGTGCAGTAAACCACTTTTGCACTTGTATTAGTGTGGAAAAACCACTTTTCGCACTTGTGTTAGTGTTGAAAAACCACTTTTCGCACTTGTGTTGGTGTTGAAAAACCACTTTTCGCACTTGTGTTGGTGAAGGAAACCACTTTTGCACTTGTATTAGTGTGGAAAAAACACTTTTTGCACTTGTGATAGTGTTGAAAAACCACTTTTCGCACTTGTGTTAGTGTTGAAAAACCACTTTTCGCACTTGTGTTGGTGAAGGAAACCACTTTTCGCACTTATGTTGGTGCAGGAAACCACTTTTGCACTTGTATTAGTGTGGAAAAAACCCTTTTTCAACTTGTGATCGTGTTGAAAAACCACTTTTCGCACTTGTGTTAGTGTTGAAAAACCACTTTTCGCACTTGTGTTGCTGCAGGAAACCACTTTTGCACTTGTATTAGTGTGGAAAAACCACTTTTCGCACTTGTGTTAGTGTTGAAAAACAACTTTTCGCACTTGTGTTAGTGTTGAAAAACCACTTTTCGCACTTGTGTTGGTGCAGGAAACCACTTTTGCACTTGTATTAGTGTGGAAAAAACACTTTTTGCACTTGTGATAGTGTTGAAAAACCACTTTTCGCACTTGTGTTAGTGTTGAAAAACCACTTTTCGCACTTGTGTTGGTGCAGGAAACCACTTTTGCACTTGTATTAGTGAGGAAAAACCACTTTTCGCACTTGTGTTAGTGTTGAAAAACAACTTTTTGCACTTGTGTTAGTGTTGAAAAACCACTTTTCGCACTTGTGTTAGTGCAGGAAACCACTTTTGCACTTGTATTAGTATGGAAAAACCACTTTTCGCACTTGTATTAGTGTGGAAAAAACACTTTTTGCACTTGTGATAGTGTTGAAAAACCACTTTTCGCACTTGTGTTAGTGTTGAAAAACCACTTTTCGCACTTGTGTTAGTGTTGAAAAACCACTTTTCGCACTTGTGTTGGTGAAGGAAACCACTTTTGCACTTGTGTTAGTGTTGAAAAACAACTTTTCGCACTTGTGTTGGTGCAGGAAACCACTTTTGCACTTATATTAGTGAGGAAAAACCACTTTTCGCACTTGTGTTAGTGTTGAAAAACAACTTTTCGCACTTGTGTTAGTGTTGAAAAACCACTTTTCGCACTTGTGTTAGTGCAGGAAACCACTTTTGCACTTGTATTAGTATGGAAAAACCACTTTTCGCACTTGTGTTAGTGTTGAAAAACCACTTTTCGCACTTGTGTTAGTGTTGAAAAACCACTTTTCGCACTTGTGTTGGTGCAGGAAACCACTTTTGCACTTGTATTAGTGTGGAAAAAACACTTTTTGCACTTGTGATAGTGTTGAAAAACCACTTTTCGCACTTGTGTTAGTGTTGAAAAACCACTTTTCGCACTTGTGTTGGTGCAGGAAATCACTTTTGCACTTGTATTAGTGTGGAAAAACCACTTTTCGCACTTGTGTTAGTGTTGAAAAACCACTTTTCGCACTTGTGTTAGTGTTGAAAAACCACTTTTCGTACTTGTGTTGGTGCAGTAAACCACTTTTGCACTTGTATTAGTGTGGAAAAACCACTTTTCGCACTTGTGTTAGTGTTGAAAAACCACTTTTCGCACTTGTGTTGGTGAAGGAAACCACTTTTTGCACTTATGTTGGTGCAGGAAACCACTTTTGCACTTGTATTAGTGTGGAAAAACCACTTTTCGCACTTGTGTTAGTGTTGAAAAACCACTTTTCGCACTTCTGTTAGTGTTGAAAAACCACTTTTCGTACTTGTGTTGGTGCAGTAAACCACTTTTTGCACTTGTGATAGTGTTGAAAAACCACTTTTCACACTTGTGTTAGTGTTGAAAAACCACTTTTCGCACTTGTGTTGGTGAAGGAAACCACTTTTTGCACTTATGTTGGTGCAGGAAACCACTTTTGCACTTGTATTAGTGTGGAAAAAACCCTTTTTGCACTTGTGATAGTGTTGAAAAACCACTTTTCGCACTTGTGTTGGTGCAGGAAACCACTTTTGCACTTGTATTAGTGTGGAAAAAACACTTTTTGCACTTGTGATAGTGTTGAAAAACCACTTTTCGCACTTGTGTTAGTGTTGAAAAACCACTTTTCGCACTTGTGTTAGTGTTGAAAAACCACTTTTCGTACTTGTGTTGGTGCAGTAAACCACTTTTGCACTTGTATTAGTGTGGAAAAACCACTTTTCGCACTTGTGTTAGTGTTGAAAAACCACTTTTCGCACTTGTGTTGGTGTTGAAAAACCACTTTTCGCACTTGTGTTGGTGAAGGAAACCACTTTTGCACTTGTATTAGTGTGGAAAAAACACTTTTTGCACTTGTGATAGTGTTGAAAAACCACTTTTCGCACTTGTGTTAGTGTTGAAAAACCACTTTTCGCACTTGTGTTGGTGAAGGAAACCACTTTTCGCACTTATGTTGGTGCAGGAAACCACTTTTGCACTTGTATTAGTGTGGAAAAACCCCTTTTTCAACTTGTGATCGTGTTGAAAAACCACTTTTCGCACTTGTGTTAGTGTTGAAAAACCACTTTTCGCACTTGTGTTGCTGCAGGAAACCACTTTTGCACTTGTATTAGTGTGGAAAAACCACTTTTCGCACTTGTGTTAGTGTTGAAAAACAACTTTTCGCACTTGTGTTAGTGTTGAAAAACCACTTTTCGCACTTGTGTTGGTGCAGGAAACCACTTTTGCACTTGTATTAGTGTGGAAAAAACACTTTTTGCACTTGTGATAGTGTTGAAAAACCACTTTTCGCACTTGTGTTAGTGTTGAAAAACCACTTTTCGCACTTGTGTTGGTGCAGGAAACCACTTTTGCACTTGTATTAGTGAGGAAAAACCACTTTTCGCACTTGTGTTAGTGTTGAAAAACAACTTTTTGCACTTGTGTTAGTGTTGAAAAACCACTTTTCGCACTTGTGTTAGTGCAGGAAACCACTTTTGCACTTGTATTAGTATGGAAAAACCACTTTTCGCACTTGTGTTAGTGTTGAAAAACCACTTTTCGCACTTGTGTTAGTGTTGAAAAACCACTTTTCGCACTTGTGTTGGTGGAGGAAACCACTTTTGCACTTGTATTAGTGTGGAAAAAACACTTTTTGCACTTGTGATAGTGTTGAAAAACCACTTTTCGCACTTGTGTTAGTGTTGAAAAACCACTTTTCGCACTTGTGTTAGTGTTGAAAAACCAGTTTTCGCACTTGTGTTGGTGCAGGAAACCACTTTTGCACTTGTATTAGTGTGGAAAAAACACTTTTCGCACTTGTGTTAGTGTTGAAAAACCACTTTTCGCACTTGTGTTAGTGTTGAAAAACGACTTTTCGCACTTGTGTTGGTGCAGGAAACCACTTTTGCACTTGTATTAGTGTGGAAAAACCACTTTTCGCACTTGTGTTAGTGTTGAAAAACCACTTTTCGCACTTGTGTTAGTGTTGAAAAACCACTTTTCGCACTTGTGTAAGTGTTGAAAAACCACTTTTCGCACTTGTATTAGTGTTGAAAAACCACTTTTCGCACTAGTGTTGGTGCAGGAAACCACTTTTGCACTTGTATTAGTGTGGAAAAACCACTTTTCGCACTTGTGTTAGTGTTGAAAAACCACTTTTTGCACTTGTGTTAGTGTTGAAAAACCACTTTTCGCACTTGTGTTAGTGTTGAAAAACCACTTTTTGCACTTATGTTAGTGTTGAAAAACCACTTTTCGCACTTGTGTTGGTGCAGGAAACCACTTTTGCACTTGTATTAGTGTGGAAAAAACAATTTTTGCACTTGTGTTAGTGTTGAAAAACCACTTTTCGCACTTGTGTTAGTGTTGAAAAACGACTTTTCGCACTTGTGTTGGTGCAGGAAACCACTTTTGCACTTGTATTAGTGTGGAAAAACCACTTTTCGCACTTGTGTTAGTGTTGAAAAACCACTTTTCGCACTTGTGTTAGTGTTGAAAAACCACTTTTCGCACTTGTGTAAGTGTTGAAAAACCACTTTTCGCACTTGTATTAGTGTTGAAAAACCACTTTTCGCACTAGTGTTGGTGCAGGAAACCACTTTTGCACTTGTATTAGTGTGGAAAAACCACTTTTCGCACTTGTGTTAGTGTTGAAAAACCACTTTTCGCACTTGTGTTGGTGCAGGAAACCACTTTTGCACTTGTATTAGTGTGGAAAAACCACTTTTCGCACTTGTGTTAGTGTTGAAAAACCACTTTTCGCACTTGTGTTAGTGTTGAAAAACCACTTTTCGCACTTGTGTAAGTGTTGAAAAACCACTTTTCGCACTTGTATTAGTGTTGAAAAACCACTTTTCACACTAGTGTTGGTGCAGGAAACCACTTTTGCACTTGTATTAGTGTGGAAAAACCACTTTTCGCACTTGTGTTAGTGTTGAAAAACCACTTTTCGCACTTGTGTTAGTGTTGAAAAACCACTTTTCGCACTTGTGTTGGTGCAGGAAACCACTTTTGCACTTGTATTAGTGTGGAAAAACCACTTTTCGCACTTGTGTTAGTGTTGAAAAACCACTTTTCGCACTTGTGTTAGTGTTGAAAAACCACTTTTCGCACTTGTGTTGGTGCAGGAAACCACTTTTGCACTTGTATTAGTGTGGAAAAAACACTTTTTGCACTTGTGATAGTGTTGAAAAACCACTTTTCGCACTTGTGTTAGTGTTGAAAAACCACTTTTCGCACTTGTGTTAGTGTTGAAAAACCACTTTTCGCACTTGTGTTGGTGCAGGAAACCACTTTTGCACTTGTATTAGTGTGGAAAAAACACTTTTTGCACTTGTGATAGTGTTGAAAAACCACTTTTCGCACTTGTGTTAGTGTTGAAAAATCACTTTTCGCACTTGTGTTGGTGCAGGAAACCACTTTTGCACTTGTATTAGTGAGGAAAAACCACTTTTCGCACTTGTGTTAGTGTTGAAAAACAACTTTTTGCACTTGTGTTAGTGTTGAAAAACCACTTTTCGCACTTGTGTTAGTGCAGGAAACCACTTTTGCACTTGTATTAGTATGGAAAAACCACTTTTCGCACTTGTGTTAGTGTTGAAAAACCACTTTTCGCACTTGTGTTAGTGTTGAAAAACCACTTTTCGCACTTGTGTTGGTGGAGGAAACCACTTTTGCACTTGTATTAGTGTGGAAAAAACACTTTTTGCACTTGTGATAGTGTTGAAAAACCACTTTTCGCACTTGTGTTGGTGCAGGAAACCACTTTTGCACTTGTATTAGTGTGGAAAAAACACTTTTTGCACTTGTGATAGTGTTGAAAAACCACTTTTCGCACTTGTGTTAGTGTTGAAAAACAACTTTTCGCACTTGTGTTAGTGTTGAAAAACCACTTTTCGCACTTGTGTTGGTGCAGGAAACCACTTTTGCACTTGTATTAGTGTGGAAAAACCACTTTTCGCAATTGTGTTAGTGTTGAAAAACCACTTTTCGCACTTGTGTTGGTGCAGGAAACCACTTTTGCACTTGTATTAGTGTGGAAAAAACACATTTTGCACTTGTGATAGTGTTGAAAAACCACTTTTCACACTTGTGTTAGTGTTGAAAAACCACTTTTCGCTCTTGTGTTGGTGCACGAAACCACTTTTGCACTTGTATTAGTGTGGAAAAACCACTTTTCGCACTTGTGTTAGTGTTGAAAAACCACTTTTCGCACTTGTATTAGTGTTGAAAAAACACTTTTCGCACTTGTGTTGGTGCAGGAAACCACTTTTGCACTTGTATTAGTGTGGAAAAACCACTTTTCGCACTTGTGTTAGTGTTGAAAAACCACTTTTCGCACTTGTGTTAGTGTTGAAAAACCACTTTTCGCACTTGTGTTGGTGCAGGAAACCACTTTTGCACTTGTATTAGTGTGGAAAAACCACTTTTCGCAATTGTGTTAGTGTTGAAAAACCACTTTTCGCACTTGTGTTGGTGCAGGAAACCACTTTTGCACTTGTATTAGTGTGGAAAAAACACTTTTTGCACTTGTGATAGTGTTGAAAAACCCACTTTTCGCACTTGTGTTAGTGTTGAAAAACCACTTTTCGCACTTGTGTTGGTGCAGGAAACCACTTTTGCACTTGCATTAGTGTGGAAAAACCACTTTTCGCACTTGTGTTAGTGTTGAAAAACCACTTTTCGCACTTGTGTTAGTGTTGAAAAACCACTTTTCGCACTTGTGTTGGTGCAGGAAACCACTTTTGCACTTGTATTAGTGTGGAAAAAACACTTTTTGCACTTGTGATAGTGTTGAAAAACCACTTTTCGCACTTGTGTTAGTGTTGAAAAACCACTTTTCGCACTTGTGTTGGTGCAGGAAACCACTTTTGCACTTGTATTAGTGTGGAAAAACCACTTTTCGCAATTGTGTTAGTGTTGAAAAACCACTTTTCGCACTTGTGTTGGTGCAGGAAACCACTTTTGCACTTGTATTAGTGTGGAAAAAACACTTTTTGCACTTGTGATAGTGTTGAAAAACCCACTTTTCGCACTTGTGTTAGTGTTGAAAAACCACTTTTCGCACTTGTGTTGGTGCAGGAAACCACTTTTGCACTTGCATTAGTGTGGAAAAACCACTTTTCGCACTTGTGTTAGTGTTGAAAAACCACTTTTCGCACTTGTGTTAGTGTTGAAAAACCACTTTTCGCACTTGTGTTGGTGCAGGAAACCACTTTTGCACTTGTATTAGTGTGGAAAAAACACTTTTTGCACTTGTGATAGTGTTGAAAAACCACTTTTCGCACTTGTGTTAGTGTTGAAAAACCACTTTTCGCACTTGTGTTAGTGTTGAAAAACCACTTTTCGCACTTGTGTTGGTGAAGGAAACCACTTTTGCACTTGTGTTAGTGTTGAAAAACAACTTTTCGCACTTGTGTTGGTGCAGGAAACCACTTTTGCACTTATATTAGTGAGGAAAAACCACTTTTCGCACTTGTGTTAGTGTTGAAAAACAACTTTTCGCACTTGTGTTAGTGTTGAAAAACGACTTTTCGCACTTGTTTGGTGCAGGAAACCACTTTTGCACTTGTATTAGTGTGGAAAACCACTTTTCGCACTTGTGTTAGTGTTGAAAAACCACTTTTCGCACTTGTGTTAGTGTTGAAAAACCACTTTTCGCACTTGTGTAAGTGTTGAAAAACCACTTTTCGCACTTGTATTAGTGTTGAAAAAACACTTTTCGCACTTGTGTTGGTGCAGGAAACCACTTTTGCACTTGCATTAGTGTGGAAAAACCACTTTTCGCACTTGTGTTAGTGTTGAAAAACCACTTTTCGCACTTGTGTTAGTGTTGAAAAACCACTTTTCGCACTTGTGTTGGTGCAGGAAACCACTTTTGCACTTGTATTAGTGTGGAAAAACCACTTTTCGCAATTGTGTTAGTGTTGAAAAACCACTTTTCGCACTTGTGTTGGTGCAGGAAACCACTTTTGCACTTGTATTAGTGTGGAAAAAACACTTTTTGCACTTGTGATAGTGTTGAAAAACCCACTTTTCGCACTTGTGTTAGTGTTGAAAAACCACTTTTCGCACTTGTGTTGGTGCAGGAAACCACTTTTGCACTTGCATTAGTGTGGAAAAACCACTTTTCGCACTTGTGTTAGTGTTGAAAAACCACTTTTCGCACTTGTGTTAGTGTTGAAAAACCACTTTTCGCACTTGTGTTGGTGCAGGAAACCACTTTTGCACTTGTATTAGTGTGGAAAAAACACTTTTTGCACTTGTGATAGTGTTGAAAAACCACTTTTCGCACTTGTGTTAGTGTTGAAAAACCACTTTTCGCACTTGTGTTGGCGCAGGAAACCACTTTTGCACTTGTATTAGTGTGGAAAAACCACTTTTCGCAATTGTGTTAGTGTTGAAAAACCACTTTTCGCACTTGTGTTGGTGCAGGAAACCACTTTTGCACTTGTATTAGTGTGGAAAAAACACTTTTTGCACTTGTGATAGTGTTGAAAAACCCACTTTTCGCACTTGTGTTAGTGTTGAAAAACCACTTTTCGCACTTGTGTTGGTGCAGGAAACCACTTTTGCACTTGCATTAGTGTGGAAAAACCACTTTTCGCACTTGTGTTAGTGTTGAAAAACCACTTTTCGCACTTGTGTTAGTGTTGAAAAACCACTTTTCGCACTTGTGTTGGTGCAGGAAACCACTTTTGCACTTGTATTAGTGTGGAAAAAACACTTTTTGCACTTGTGATAGTGTTGAAAAACCACTTTTCGCACTTGTGTTAGTGTTGAAAAACCACTTTTCGCACTTGTGTTAGTGTTGAAAAACCACTTTTCGCACTTGTGTTGGTGAAGGAAACCACTTTTGCACTTGTGTTAGTGTTGAAAAACAACTTTTCGCACTTGTGTTGGTGCAGGAAACCACTTTTGCACTTATATTAGTGAGGAAAAACCACTTTTCGCACTTGTGTTAGTGTTGAAAAACAACTTTTCGCACTTGTGTTAGTGTTGAAAAACCACTTTTCGCACTTGTGTTAGTGCAGGAAACCACTTTTGCACTTGTATTAGTATGGAAAAACCACTTTTCGCACTTGTGTTAGTGTTGAAAAACCACTTTTCGCACTTGTGTTAGTGTTGAAAAACCACTTTTCGCACTTGTGTTGGTGCAGGAAACCACTTTTGCACTTGTATTAGTGTGGAAAAAACACTTTTTGCACTTGTGATAGTGTTGAAAAACCACTTTTCGCACTTGTGTTAGTGTTGAAAAACCACTTTTCGCACTTGTGTTGGTGCAGGAAATCACTTTTGCACTTGTATTAGTGTGGAAAAACCACTTTTCGCACTTGTGTTAGTGTTGAAAAACCACTTTTCGCACTTGTGTTAGTGTTGAAAAACCACTTTTCGTACTTGTGTTGGTGCAGTAAACCACTTTTGCACTTGTATTAGTGTGGAAAAACCACTTTTCGCACTTGTGTTAGTGTTGAAAAACCACTTTTCGCACTTGTGTTGGTGTTGAAAAACCACTTTTCGCACTTGTCTTAGTGAAGGAAACCACTTTTGCACTTGTATTAGTGTGGAAAAAACACTTTTTGCACTTGTGATAGTGTTGAAAAACCACTTTTCACACTTGTGTTAGTGTTGAAAAACCACTTTTCGCACTTGTGTTGGTGAAGGAAACCACTTTTTGCACTTATGTTGGTGCAGGAAACCACTTTTGCACTTGTATTAGTGTGGAAAAAACCCTTTTTGCACTTGTGATAGTGTTGAAAAACCACTTTTCGCACTTGTGTTAGTGTTGAAAAACCACTTTTCGCACTTGTGTTGCTGCAGGAAACCACTTTTGCACTTGCATTAGTGTGGAAAAACCACTTTTCGCACTTGTGTTAGTGTTGAAAAACCACTTTTCGCACTTGTGTTAGTGTTGAAAAACCACTTTTCGCACTTGTGTTAGTGTTGAAAAACCACTTTTCGCACTTGTGTTAGTGTTGAAAAACCACTTTTCGCACTTGTGTTGGTGAAGGAAACCACTTTTGCACTTGTGTTAGTGTTGAAAAACCACTTTTCGCACTTGTGTAAGTGTTGAAAAACCACTTTTCGCACTTGTATTAGTGTTGAAAAAACACTTTTCGCACTTGTGTTGGTGCAGGAAACCACTTTTGCACTTGCATTAGTGTGGAAAAACCACTTTTCGCACTTGTGTTAGTGTTGAAAAACCACTTTTCGCACTTGTGTTAGTGTTGAAAAACCACTTTTCGCACTTGTGTTGGTGCAGGAAACCACTTTTGCACTTGTATTAGTGTGGAAAAACCACTTTTCGCAATTGTGTTAGTGTTGAAAAACCACTTTTCGCACTTGTGTTGGTGCAGGAAACCACTTTTGCACTTGTATTAGTGTGGAAAAAACACTTTTTGCACTTGTGATAGTGTTGAAAAACCCACTTTTCGCACTTGTGTTAGTGTTGAAAAACCACTTTTCGCACTTGTGTTGGTGCAGGAAACCACTTTTGCACTTGCATTAGTGTGGAAAAACCACTTTTCGCACTTGTGTTAGTGTTGAAAAACCACTTTTCGCACTTGTGTTAGTGTTGAAAAACCACTTTTCGCACTTGTGTTGGTGCAGGAAACCACTTTTGCACTTGTATTAGTGTGGAAAAAACACTTTTTGCACTTGTGATAGTGTTGAAAAACCACTTTTCGCACTTGTGTTAGTGTTGAAAAACCACTTTTCGCACTTGTGTTGGTGCAGGAAACCACTTTTGCACTTGTATTAGTGTGGAAAAACCACTTTTCGCAATTGTGTTAGTGTTGAAAAACCACTTTTCGCACTTGTGTTGGTGCAGGAAACCACTTTTGCACTTGTATTAGTGTGGAAAAAACACTTTTTGCACTTGTGATAGTGTTGAAAAACCCACTTTTCGCACTTGTGATAGTGTTGAAAAACCACTTTTTGCACTTGTGTTAGTGTTGAAAAATCACTTTTCGCACTTGTGTTGGTGCAGGAAACCACTTTTGCACTTGTATTAGTGTGGAAAAACCACTTTTCGCAATTGTGTTAGTGTTGAAAAACCACTTTTCGCACTTGTGTTGGTGCAGGAAACCACTTTTGCACTTGTATTAGTGTGGAAAAAACACATTTTGCACTTGTGATAGTGTTGAAAAACCACTTTTCACACTTGTGTTAGTGTTGAAAAACCACTTTTCGCTCTTGTGTTGGTGCAGGAAACCACTTTTGCACTTGTATTAGTGTGGAAAAACCACTTTTCGCACTTGTGTTAGTGTTGAAAAACCACTTTTCGCACTTGTGTTAGTGTTGAAAAACGACTTTTCGCACTTGTTTGGTGCAGGAAACCACTTTTGCACTTGTATTAGTGTGGAAAAACCACTTTTCGCACTTGTGTTAGTGTTGAAAAACCACTTTTCGCACTTGTGTTAGTGTTGAAAAACCACTTTTCGCACTTGTGTAAGTGTTGAAAAACCACTTTTCGCACTTGTATTAGTGTTGAAAAAACACTTTTCGCACTTGTGTTGGTGCAGGAAACCACTTTTGCACTTGTATTAGTGTGGAAAAACCACTTTTCGCACTTGTGTTAGTGTTGAAAAACCACTTTTCGCACTTGTGTTAGTGTTGAAAAACCACTTTTCGCACTTGTGTTGGTGCAGGAAACCACTTTTGCACTTGTATTAGTGTGGAAAAACCACTTTTCGCAATTGTGTTAGTGTTGAAAAACCACTTTTCGCACTTGTGTTGGTGCAGGAAACCACTTTTGCACTTGTATTAGTGTGGAAAAAACACTTTTTGCACTTGTGATAGTGTTGAAAAACCAATTTTCACACTTGTGTTAGTGTTGAAAAACCACTTTTCGCTCTTGTGTTGGTGCAGGAAACCACTTTTGCACTTGTATTAGTGTGGAAAAACCACTTTTCGCACTTGTGTTAGTGTTGAAAAACCACTTTTCGCACTTGTGTTAGTGTTGAAAAACCACTTTTCGCACTTGTGTTAGTGTTGAAAAACCACTTTTGCACTTGTATTAGTGTGGAAAAACCACTTTTCGCACTTGTGTTAGTGTTGAAAAACCACTTTTCGCACTTGTGTTAGTGTTGAAAAACCACTTTTCGCACTTGTGTAAGTTTTGAAAAACCACTTTTCGCACTTGTATTAGTGTTGAAAAAACACTTTCCGCACTTGTGTTGGTGCAGGAAACCACTTTTGCACTTGTATTAGTGTGGAAAAACCACTTTTTGCACTTGTGTTAGTGTTGAAAAACCACTTTTCGCACTTGTGTTAGTGTTGAAAAACCACTTTTCGCACTTGTGTAAGTGTTGAAAAACCACTTTTCGCACTTGTATTAGTGTTGAAAAAACACTTTTCGCACTTGTGTTGGTGCAGGAAACCACTTTTGCACTTGTGACAGTGTTGAAAAACCACTTTTCGCACTTGTGTTAGTGTTGAAAAACCACTTTTCGCACTTGTGTTGGTGCAGGAAACCACTTTTGCACTTGTATTAGTGTGGAAAAACCACTTTTCGCAATTGTGTTAGTGTTGAAAAACCACTTTTCGCACTTGTGTTGGTGCAGGAAACCACTTTTGCACTTGTATTAGTGTGGAAAAAACACTTTTTGCACTTGTGATAGTGTTGAAAACCACTTTTCACACTTGTGTTAGTGTTGAAAAACCACTTTTCGCGCTTGTGTTGGTGCAGGAAACCACTTTTGCACTTGTATTAGTGTGGAAAAACCACTTTTCGCACTTGTGTTCGTGTTGAAAAACCACTTTTCGCACTTGTGTTAGTGTTGAAAAACGACTTTTCGCACATGTTTGGTGCAGGAAACCACTTTTGCACTTGTATTAGTGTGGAAAAACCACTTTTCGCACTTGTGTTAGTGTTGAAAAACCACTTTTCGCACTTGTGTTAGTGTTGAAAAACCACTTTTCGCACTTGTGTAAGTGTTGAAAAACCACTTTTCGCACTTGTATTAATGTTGAAAAAACACTTTTCGCACTTGTGTTGGTGCAGGAAACCACTTTTGCACTTGTATTAGTGTGGAAAAACCACTTTTCGCACTTGTGTTAGTGTTGAAAAACCACTTTTCGCACTTGTGTTAGTGTTGAAAAACCACTTTTCGCACTTGTGTTGGTGCAGGAAACCACTTTTGCACTTGTATTAGTGTGGAAAAAACACTTTTTGCACTTGTGATAGTGTTGAAAAACCCACTTTTCGCACTTGTGTTAGTGTTGAAAAACCACTTTTCGCACTTGTGTTGGTGCAGGAAACCACTTTTGCACTTGCATTAGTGTGGAAAAAACCACTTTTCGCACTTGTGTTAGTGTTGAAAAACCACTTTTCGCACTTGTGTTAGTGTTGAAAAACCACTTTTTGCACTTATGTTAGTGTTGAAAAACCACTTTTCGCACTTGTGTTGGTGCAGGAAACCACTTTTGCACTTGTATTAGTGTGGAAAAAACACTTTTTGCACTTGTGATAGTGTTGAAAAACCACTTTTCGCACTTGTGTTAGTGTTGAAAAACCACTTTTCGCACTTGTGTTGGTGCATTAAACCACTTTTGCACTTGTATTAGTGTGGAAAAACCACTTTTCGCACTTGTGTTAGTGTTGAAAAACCACTTTTTGCACTTGTGTTGGTGTTGAAAAACCACTTTTCGCACTGGTGTTGGTGAAGGAAACCACTTTTTGCACTTGTATTAGTGTGGAAAAAACACTTTTTGCACTTGTGATAGTGTTGAAAAACCACTTTTCGCACTTGTGTTAGTGTTGAAAAACCACTTTTCGCACTTGTGTTAGTGTTGAAAAACCACTTTTTGCACTTATGTTGGTGCAGGAAACCAGTTTTGCACTTGTATTAGTGTGGAAAAAACACTTTTTGCACTTGTGATAGTGTTGAAAAACCACTTTTTGCACTTGTGTTAGTGTTGAAAAACCACTTTTCGCACTTGTGTTGGTGCAGGAAACCACTTTTGCACTTGTATTAGTGTGGAAAAACCACTTTTCGCAATTGTGTTAGTGTTGAAAAACCACTTTTCGCACTTGTGTTGGTGCAGGAAACCACTTTTGCACTTGTATTAGTGTGGAAAAAACACTTTTTGCACTTGTGATAGTGTTGAAAAACCACTTTTCACACTTGTGTTAGTGTTGAAAAACCACTTTTCGCTCTTGTGTTGGTGCAGGAAACCACTTTTGCACTTGTATTAGTGTGGAAAAACCACTTTTCGCACTTGTGTTAGTGTTGAAAAACCACTTTTCGCACTTGTGTTAGTGTTGAAAAACCACTTTTCGCACTTGTGTTAGTGTTGAAAAACCACTTTTGCACTTGTATTAGTGTGGAAAAACCACTTTTCGCACTTGTGTTAGTGTTGAAAAACCACTTTTCGCACTTGTGTTGGTGCAGGAAACCACTTTTGCACTTGTATTAGTGTGGAAAAACCACTTTTCGCAATTGTGTTAGTGTTGAAAAACCACTTTTCGCACTTGTGTTGGTGCAGGAAACCACTTTTGCACTTGTATTAGTGTGGAAAAAACACATTTTGCACTTGTGATAGTGTTGAAAAACCACTTTTCACACTTGTGTTAGTGTTGAAAAACCACTTTTCGCTCTTGTGTTGGTGCACGAAACCACTTTTGCACTTGTATTAGTGTGGAAAAACCACTTTTCGCACTTGTGTTAGTGTTGAAAAACCACTTTTCGCACTTGTATTAGTGTTGAAAAAACACTTTTCGCACTTGTGTTGGTGCAGGAAACCACTTTTGCACTTGTATTAGTGTGGAAAAACCACTTTTCGCACTTGTGTTAGTGTTGAAAAACCACTTTTCGCACTTGTGTTAGTGTTGAAAAACCACTTTTCGCACTTGTGTTGGTGCAGGAAACCACTTTTGCACTTGTATTAGTGTGGAAAAACCACTTTTCGCAATTGTGTTAGTGTTGAAAAACCACTTTTCGCACTTGTGTTGGTGCAGGAAACCACTTTTGCACTTGTATTAGTGTGGAAAAAACACTTTTTGCACTTGTGATAGTGTTGAAAAACCCACTTTTCGCACTTGTGTTAGTGTTGAAAAACCACTTTTCGCACTTGTGTTGGTGCAGGAAACCACTTTTGCACTTGCATTAGTGTGGAAAAACCACTTTTCGCACTTGTGTTAGTGTTGAAAAACCACTTTTCGCACTTGTGTTAGTGTTGAAAAACCACTTTTCGCACTTGTGTTGGTGCAGGAAACCACTTTTGCACTTGTATTAGTGTGGAAAAAACACTTTTTGCACTTGTGATAGTGTTGAAAAACCACTTTTCGCACTTGTGTTAGTGTTGAAAAACCACTTTTCGCACTTGTGTTGGTGCAGGAAACCACTTTTGCACTTGTATTAGTGTGGAAAAACCACTTTTCGCAATTGTGTTAGTGTTGAAAAACCACTTTTCGCACTTGTGTTGGTGCAGGAAACCACTTTTGCACTTGTATTAGTGTGGAAAAAACACTTTTTGCACTTGTGATAGTGTTGAAAAACCCACTTTTCGCACTTGTGTTAGTGTTGAAAAACCACTTTTCGCACTTGTGTTGGTGCAGGAAACCACTTTTGCACTTGCATTAGTGTGGAAAAACCACTTTTCGCACTTGTGTTAGTGTTGAAAAACCACTTTTCGCACTTGTGTTAGTGTTGAAAAACCACTTTTCGCACTTGTGTTGGTGCAGGAAACCACTTTTGCACTTGTATTAGTGTGGAAAAAACACTTTTTGCACTTGTGATAGTGTTGAAAAACCACTTTTCGCACTTGTGTTAGTGTTGAAAAACCACTTTTCGCACTTGTGTTAGTGTTGAAAAACCACTTTTCGCACTTGTGTTGGTGAAGGAAACCACTTTTGCACTTGTGTTAGTGTTGAAAAACAACTTTTCGCACTTGTGTTGGTGCAGGAAACCACTTTTGCACTTATATTAGTGAGGAAAAACCACTTTTCGCACTTGTGTTAGTGTTGAAAAACAACTTTTCGCACTTGTGTTAGTGTTGAAAAACGACTTTTCGCACTTGTTTGGTGCAGGAAACCACTTTTGCACTTGTATTAGTGTGGAAAACCACTTTTCGCACTTGTGTTAGTGTTGAAAAACCACTTTTCGCACTTGTGTTAGTGTTGAAAAACCACTTTTCGCACTTGTGTAAGTGTTGAAAAACCACTTTTCGCACTTGTATTAGTGTTGAAAAAACACTTTTCGCACTTGTGTTGGTGCAGGAAACCACTTTTGCACTTGCATTAGTGTGGAAAAACCACTTTTCGCACTTGTGTTAGTGTTGAAAAACCACTTTTCGCACTTGTGTTAGTGTTGAAAAACCACTTTTCGCACTTGTGTTGGTGCAGGAAACCACTTTTGCACTTGTATTAGTGTGGAAAAACCACTTTTCGCAATTGTGTTAGTGTTGAAAAACCACTTTTCGCACTTGTGTTGGTGCAGGAAACCACTTTTGCACTTGTATTAGTGTGGAAAAAACACTTTTTGCACTTGTGATAGTGTTGAAAAACCCACTTTTCGCACTTGTGTTAGTGTTGAAAAACCACTTTTCGCACTTGTGTTGGTGCAGGAAACCACTTTTGCACTTGCATTAGTGTGGAAAAACCACTTTTCGCACTTGTGTTAGTGTTGAAAAACCACTTTTCGCACTTGTGTTAGTGTTGAAAAACCACTTTTCGCACTTGTGTTGGTGCAGGAAACCACTTTTGCACTTGTATTAGTGTGGAAAAAACACTTTTTGCACTTGTGATAGTGTTGAAAAACCACTTTTCGCACTTGTGTTAGTGTTGAAAAACCACTTTTCGCACTTGTGTTGGCGCAGGAAACCACTTTTGCACTTGTATTAGTGTGGAAAAACCACTTTTCG
>NW_027619385.1:0-44088 GCF_964187855.1 Myxine glutinosa
GTGCAAAAGTGGTTTCCTGCACCAACACAAGTGCGAAAAGTGGTTTTTCAACACTAACACAAGTGCAAAAAGTGGTTTTTCAACACTATCACAAGTGCAAAAAGTGTTTTTTCCACACTAATACAAGTGCAAAAGTGGTTTCCTGCACCAACACAAGTGCGAAAAGTGGTTTTTCAACACTAACACAAGTGCGAAAAGTGGTTTTTCAACACTATCACAAGTGCAAAAAGTGTTTTTTCCACACTAATACAAGTGCAAAAGTGGTTTCCTGCACCAACACAAGTGCGAAAAGTGGTTTTTCAACACGAACACAAGTGCGAAAAGTGGTTTTTCAACACTAACACAAGTGCGAAAAGTGGTTTTTCAACACTAACACAAGTGCGAAAAGTGGTTTTTCCACACTAATACAAGTGCAAAAGTGGTTTCCTGCAGCAACACAAGTGCGAAAAGTGGTTTTTCAACACTAACACAAGTGCGAAAAGTGGTTTTCCAACACCATCACAAGTGCAAAAAGTGTTTTTTCCACACTAATACAAGTGCAAAAGTGTTTTCCTGCACCAACACAAGTGCGAAAAGTGGTTTTTCAACACTAACACAAGTGCGAAAAGTGGTTTATCAACACTAACACAAGTGCGAAAAGTTGTTTTTCCACACTAATACAAGTGCAAAAGTGGTTTCCTGCACCAACAGAAGTGCGAAAAGTGGTTTTTCAACAATAACACAAGTGCGAAAAGTGGTTTTACAACACTAACACAAGTGTGAAAAGTGGTTTTCCACACTAATACAAGTGCAAAAGTGGTTTCCTGCACCAACACAAGTGCGAAAAGTGGTTTTTCAACACTAACACAAGTGCGAAAGTGGTTTTTCAACACTAACACAAGTGCGAAAAGTGGTTTTTCCACACTAATACAAGTGCAAAAGTGGTTTCCTGCACCAACACAAGTGCGAAAAGTGGTTTTTCAACACTAACACAAGTGCGAAAAGTGGTTTTTCAACACTAACACAAGTGCGAAAGTTGTTTTTCAACACTAACACAAGTGCGAAAAGTGGTTTTTCCACACTAATACAAGTGCAAAAGTGGTTTCCTGCACAAACACAAGTGCGAAAAGTGGTTTTTCAACACTAACACAAGTGCAAAAAGTGGTTTTTCAACACTATCACAAGTGCAAAAAGTGTTTTTTCCACACTAATACAAGTGCAAAAGTGGTTTCCTGCACCAACACAAGTGCGAAAAGTGGTTTTTTAACACTAACACAAGTGCGAAAAGTGGTTTTTCAATACTAACACAAGTGCGAAAAGTGGTTTTTCAACACTAACACAAGTGCGAAAAGTGGTTTTTCCACACTAATACAAGTGCAAGAGTGGTTTCCTGCACCAACACAAGTGCGAAAAGTGGTTTTTCAACACTAACACAAGTGCGAAAAGTGGTTTTTCAACACTATCACAAGTGCAAAAAGTGTTTTTTCCACACTAATACAAGTGCAAAAGTGGTTTCTTGCACCAACACAAGTGCGAAAAGTGGTTTTTCAACACTAACACAAGTGCGAAAAGTGGTTTTTCAACACTAACACAAGTGCGAAAAGTTGTTTTTCCACACTAATACAAGTGCAAAAGTGGTTTCCTGCACCAACAGAAGTGCGAAAAGTGGTTTTTCAACAATAACACAAGTGCGAAAAGTGGTTTTACAACACTAACACAAGTGTGAAAAGTGGTTTTCCACACTAATACAAGTGCAAAAGTGGTTTCCTGCACCAACACAAGTGCGAAAAGTGGTTTTTCAACACTAACACAAGTGCGAAAGTGGTTTTTCAACACTAACACAAGTGCGAAAAGTGGTTTTTCCACACTAATACAAGTGCAAAAGTGGTTTCCTGCACCAACACAAGTGCGAAAAGTGGTTTTTCAACACTAACACAAGTGCGAAAAGTGGTTTTTCAACACTAACACAAGTGCGAAAGTTGTTTTTCAACACTAACACAAGTGCGAAAAGTGGTTTTTCCACACTAATACAAGTGCAAAAGTGGTTTCCTGCACAAACACAAGTGCGAAAAGTGGTTTTTCAACACTAACACAAGTGCAAAAAGTGGTTTTTCAACACTATCACAAGTGCAAAAAGTGTTTTTTCCACACTAATACAAGTGCAAAAGTGGTTTCCTGCACCAACACAAGTGCGAAAAGTGGTTTTTTAACACTAACACAAGTGCGAAAAGTGGTTTTTCAATACTAACACAAGTGCGAAAAGTGGTTTTTCAACACTAACACAAGTGCGAAAAGTGGTTTTTCCACACTAATACAAGTGCAAGAGTGGTTTCCTGCACCAACACAAGTGCGAAAAGTGGTTTTTCAACACTAACACAAGTGCGAAAAGTGGTTTTTCAACACTATCACAAGTGCAAAAAGTGTTTTTTCCACACTAATACAAGTGCAAAAGTGGTTTCTTGCACCAACACAAGTGCGAAAAGTGGTTTTTCAACACTAACACAAGTGCGAAAAGTGGTTTTTCAACACTAACACAAGTGCGAAAAGTTGTTTTTCCACACTAATACAAGTGCAAAAGTGGTTTCCTGCACCAACACAAGTGCGAAAAGTGGTTTTTCAACACTAACACAAGTGAGAAAAGTGGTTTTTCAACACTATCACAAGTGCAAAAAGTGTTTTTTCCACACTAATACAAGTGCAAAAGTGGTTTCCTGCACCAACACAAGTGCGAAAAGTGGTTTTTCAACACGAACACAAGTGCGAAAAGTGGTTTTCCACACTAATACAAATGCACAAGTGGTTTCCTGCACCAACACAAGTGCGAAAAGTGGTTTTTCAACACTAACACAAGTGCGAAAAGTGGTTTTTCAACACTATCACAAGTGCAAAAAGTGTTTTTTCCACACTAATACAAGTGCAAAAGTGGTTTCCTGCACCAACACAAGTGCGAAAAGTGGTTTTTCAACACTAACACAAGTGTGAAAAGTGGTTTTTCAACACTAACACAAGTGCGAAAAGTGGTTTTTCAACACTAACACAATTGCGAAAAGTGGTTTTTCCACACTAATACAAGTGCAAAAGTGGTTTCCTGCACCAATACAGGTGCGAAAAGTGGTTTTTCAACACTAACACAAGTGCGAAAAGTGGTTTTTCAACACTATCACAAGTGCAAAAAGTGTTTTTTCCACACTAATACAAGTGCAAAAGTGGTTTCCTGCACCAACACAAGTGCGAAAAGTGGTTTTTCAACACTAACACAAGTGCGAAAAGTGGTTTTTCAACACTAACACAAGTGCGAAAAGTGGTTTTTCCACACTAATACAAGTGCAAAAGTGGTTTCCTGCACCAACACAAGTGCGAAAAGTGGTTTTTCAACACTAACACAAGTGCGAAAAGTGGTTTTTCAACACTAACACAAGTGCGAAAAGTGTTTTTTCCACACTAATACAAGTGCAAAAGTGGTTTCCTGCACCAACACAAATGCGAAAAGTGGTTTTTCAACACTAACACAAGTGCGAAAAGTGGTTTTTCAACACTATCACAAGTGCAAAAAGTGTTTTTTCCACACCAATACAAGTGCAAAAGTGGTTTCCTGCACCAACACAAGTGCGAAAAGTGGTTTTTCAACACTAACACAGTGTGAAAAGTGGTTTTTCAACACTAACACAAGTGCGAAAAGTTGTTTTTCCACACTAATACAAGTGCAAAAGTGGTTTCCTGCACCAACACAAGTGCGAAAGGTGGTTTTTCAACACTAACACAAGTGCGAAAAGTGGCTTTTCAACACTATCACAAGTGCAAAAAGTGTTTTTTCCACACTAATACAAGTGCAAAAGTGGTTTCCTGCACCAACACAAGTGCGAAAAGTGGTTTTTCAACACTATCACAAGTGCAAAAAGTGTTTTTTCCACACTAATACAAGTGCAAAAGTGGTTTCCTGCACCAACACAAGTGCGAAAAGTGGTTTTTCAACACTAACACAAGTGCGAAAAGTGGTTTTTCAACACTAACACAAGTGCGAAAAGTTGTCTTTCCACACTAATACAAGTGCAAAAGTGGTTTCCTGCACCAACACAAGTGCGAAAAGTGGTTTTTCAACACTAACACAAGTGCGAAAAGTGGTTTTTCAACACTATCACAAGTGCAAAAAGTGTTTTTTCCACACTAATACAAGTGCAAAAGTGGTTTCCTGCACCAACATAAGTGCGAAAAGTGGTTTTTCAACACGAACACAAGTGCGAAAAGTGGTTTTTCCACACTAATACAAGTGCAAGAGTGGTTTCCTGCACCAACACAAGTGCGAAAAGTGGTTTTTCAACACTAACACAAGTGCGAAAAGTGGTTTTTCAACACTATCACAAGTGCAAAAAGTGTTTTTTCCACACTAATACAAGTGCAAAAGTGGTTTCTTGCACCAACACAAGTGCGAAAAGTGGTTTTTCAACACTAACACAAGTGCGAAAAGTGGTTTTTCAACACTAACACAAGTGCGAAAAGTTGTTTTTCCACACTAATACAAGTGCAAAAGTGGTTTCCTGCACCAACAGAAGTGCGAAAAGTGGTTTTTCAACAATAACACAAGTGCGAAAAGTGGTTTTACAACACTAACACAAGTGTGAAAAGTGGTTTTCCACACTAATACAAGTGCAAAAGTGGTTTCCTGCACCAACACAAGTGCGAAAAGTGGTTTTTCAACACTAACACAAGTGCGAAAGTGGTTTTTCAACACTAACACAAGTGCGAAAAGTGGTTTTTCCACACTAATACAAGTGCAAAAGTGGTTTCCTGCACCAACACAAGTGCGAAAAGTGGTTTTTCAACACTAACACAAGTGCGAAAAGTGGTTTTTCAACACTAACACAAGTGCGAAAGTTGTTTTTCAACACTAACACAAGTGCGAAAAGTGGTTTTTCCACACTAATACAAGTGCAAAAGTGGTTTCCTGCACAAACACAAGTGCGAAAAGTGGTTTTTCAACACTAACACAAGTGCAAAAAGTGGTTTTTCAACACTATCACAAGTGCAAAAAGTGTTTTTTCCACACTAATACAAGTGCAAAAGTGGTTTCCTGCACCAACACAAGTGCGAAAAGTGGTTTTTTAACACTAACACAAGTGCGAAAAGTGGTTTTTCAATACTAACACAAGTGCGAAAAGTGGTTTTTCAACACTAACACAAGTGCGAAAAGTGGTTTTTCCACACTAATACAAGTGCAAGAGTGGTTTCCTGCACCAACACAAGTGCGAAAAGTGGTTTTTCAACACTAACACAAGTGCGAAAAGTGGTTTTTCAACACTATCACAAGTGCAAAAAGTGTTTTTTCCACACTAATACAAGTGCAAAAGTGGTTTCTTGCACCAACACAAGTGCGAAAAGTGGTTTTTCAACACTAACACAAGTGCGAAAAGTGGTTTTTCAACACTAACACAAGTGCGAAAAGTTGTTTTTCCACACTAATACAAGTGCAAAAGTGGTTTCCTGCACCAACACAAGTGCGAAAAGTGGTTTTTCAACACTAACACAAGTGAGAAAAGTGGTTTTTCAACACTATCACAAGTGCAAAAAGTGTTTTTTCCACACTAATACAAGTGCAAAAGTGGTTTCCTGCACCAACACAAGTGCGAAAAGTGGTTTTTCAACACGAACACAAGTGCGAAAAGTGGTTTTCCACACTAATACAAATGCACAAGTGGTTTCCTGCACCAACACAAGTGCGAAAAGTGGTTTTTCAACACTAACACAAGTGCGAAAAGTGGTTTTTCAACACTATCACAAGTGCAAAAAGTGTTTTTTCCACACTAATACAAGTGCAAAAGTGGTTTCCTGCACCAACACAAGTGCGAAAAGTGGTTTTTCAACACTAACACAAGTGTGAAAAGTGGTTTTTCAACACTAACACAAGTGCGAAAAGTGGTTTTTCAACACTAACACAATTGCGAAAAGTGGTTTTTCCACACTAATACAAGTGCAAAAGTGGTTTCCTGCACCAATACAGGTGCGAAAAGTGGTTTTTCAACACTAACACAAGTGCGAAAAGTGGTTTTTCAACACTATCACAAGTGCAAAAAGTGTTTTTTCCACACTAATACAAGTGCAAAAGTGGTTTCCTGCACCAACACAAGTGCGAAAAGTGGTTTTTCAACACTAACACAAGTGCGAAAAGTGGTTTTTCAACACTAACACAAGTGCGAAAAGTGGTTTTTCCACACTAATACAAGTGCAAAAGTGGTTTCCTGCACCAACACAAGTGCGAAAAGTGGTTTTTCAACACTAACACAAGTGCGAAAAGTGGTTTTTCAACACTAACACAAGTGCGAAAAGTGTTTTTTCCACACTAATACAAGTGCAAAAGTGGTTTCCTGCACCAACACAAATGCGAAAAGTGGTTTTTCAACACTAACACAAGTGCGAAAAGTGGTTTTTCAACACTATCACAAGTGCAAAAAGTGTTTTTTCCACACCAATACAAGTGCAAAAGTGGTTTCCTGCACCAACACAAGTGCGAAAAGTGGTTTTTCAACACTAACACAGTGTGAAAAGTGGTTTTTCAACACTAACACAAGTGCGAAAAGTTGTTTTTCCACACTAATACAAGTGCAAAAGTGGTTTCCTGCACCAACACAAGTGCGAAAGGTGGTTTTTCAACACTAACACAAGTGTGAAAAGTGGCTTTTCAACACTATCACAAGTGCAAAAAGTGTTTTTTCCACACTAATACAAGTGCAAAAGTGGTTTCCTGCACCAACACAAGTGCGAAAAGTGGTTTTTCAACACTATCACAAGTGCAAAAAGTGTTTTTTCCACACTAATACAAGTGCAAAAGTGGTTTCCTGCACCAACACAAGTGCGAAAAGTGGTTTTTCAACACTAACACAAGTGCGAAAAGTGGTTTTTCAACACTAACACAAGTGCGAAAAGTTGTCTTTCCACACTAATACAAGTGCAAAAGTGGTTTCCTGCACCAACACAAGTGCGAAAAGTGGTTTTTCAACACTAACACAAGTGCGAAAAGTGGTTTTTCAACACTATCACAAGTGCAAAAAGTGTTTTTTCCACACTAATACAAGTGCAAAAGTGGTTTCCTGCACCAACATAAGTGCGAAAAGTGGTTTTTCAACACGAACACAAGTGCGAAAAGTGGTTTTTCCACACTAATACAAGTGCAAAAGTGGTTTCCTGCACCAACACAAGTGCGAAGTGGTTTTTCAACACTAACACAAGTGCAAAAAGTGGTTTTTCAACACTATCACAAGTGCAAAAAGTGTTTTTTCCACACTAATACAAGTGCAAAAGTGGTTTCCTGCACCAACACAAGTGCGAAAAGTGGTTTTTCAACACTAACACAAGTGCAAAAAGTGTTTTTTCCACACTAATACAAGTGCAAAAGTGGTTTCCTGCACCAACACAAGTGCGAAAAGTGTTTTTTCAACACTAACACAAGTGCGAAAAGTGGTTTTTCAACACTAACACAAGTGCGAAAAGTGGTTTTTCAACACTAACACAAGTGCGAAAAGTGGTTTTTCAACACTATCACAAATGCAAAAAGTGTTTTTTCCACACTAATACAAGTGCAAAAGTGGTTTCCTGCACCAACACAAGTGCGAAAAGTGGTTTTTCAACACGAACACAAGTGCGTAAAGTGGTTTTCCACACTAATACAAATGCAAAAGTGGTTTCCTGCACCAACACAAGTGCGAAAAGTGGTTTTTCAACACTAACACAAGTGCGAAAAGTGGTTTTTCAACACTATCACAAGTGCAAAAAGTGTTTTTTCCACACTAATACAAGTGCAAAAGTGGTTTCCTGCACCAACACAAGTGCGAAAAGTGGTTTTTCAACACTAACACAAGTGCGAAAAGTGGTTTTTCAACACTAACACAAGTGCGAAAAGTGTTTTCTCCACACTAATACAAGTGCAAAAGTGGTTTCCTGCACCAACACAAGTGCGAAAAGTGGTTTTTCAACACTAACACAAGTGCGAAAAGTGGTTTTTCAACACTATCACAAGTGCAAAAAGTGTTTTTTCAATACTAATACAAGTGCAAAAGTGGTTTCCTGCACCAACACAAGTGCGAAAAGTGGTTTTTCAACACTAACACAAGTGTGAAAAGTGGTTTTTCAACACTAACACAAGTGCGAAAAGTGGTTTTTCAACACTAACACAATTGCGAAAAGTGGTTTTTCCACACTAATACAAGTGCAAAAGTGGTTTCCTGCACCAACACAGGTGCGAAAAGTGGTTTTTCAACACTAACACAAGTGCGAAAAGTGGTTTTCAACACTATCACAAGTGCAAAAAGTGTTTTTTCCACACTAATACAAGTGCAAAAGTGGTTTCCTGCACCAACACAAGTGCGAAAAGTGGTTTTTCAACACTAACACAAGTGCGAAAAGTGGTTTTTCAACACTAACACAAGTGCGAAAAGTGGTTTTTCCACACTAATACAAGTGCAAAAGTGGTTTCCTGCACCAACACAAGTGTGAAAAGTGGTTTTTCAACACTAACACAAGTGCGAAAAGTGGTTTTTCAACACTAACACAAGTGCGAAAAGTGTTTTTTCCACACTAATACAAGTGCAAAAGTGGTTTCCTGCACCAACACAAATGCGAAAAGTGGTTTTTCAACACTAACACAAGTGCGAAAAGTGGTTTTTCAACACTATCACAAGTGCAAAAAGTGTTTTTTCCACACCAATACAAGTGCAAAAGTGGTTTCCTGCACCAACACAAGTGCGAAAAGTGGTTTTTCAACACTAACACAGTGTGAAAAGTGGTTTTTCAACACTAACACAAGTGCGAAAAGTTGTTTTTCCACACTAATACAAGTGCAAAAGTGGTTTCCTGCACCAACACAAGTGTGAAAGGTGGTTTTTCAACACTAACACAAGTGCGAAAAGTGGTTTTTCAACACTATCACAAGTGCAAAAAGTGTTTTTTCCACACTAATACAAGTGCAAAAGTGGTTTCCTGCACCAACACAAGTGCGAAAAGTGGTTTTTCAACACTATCACAAGTGCAAAAAGTGTTTTTTCCACACTAATACAAGTGCAAAAGTGGTTTCCTGCACCAACACAAGTGCGAAAAGTGGTTTTTCAACAGTAACACGAGTGCGAAAAGTGGTTTTTCAACACTAACACAAGTGCGAAAAGTTGTCTTTCCACACTAATACAAGTGCAAAAGTGGTTTCCTGCACCAACACAAGTGCGAAAAGTGGTTTTTCAACACTAACACAAGTGCGAAAAGTGGTTTTTCAACACTATCACAAGTGCAAAAAGTGTTTTTTCCACACTAATACAAGTGCAAAAGTGGTTTCCTGCACCAACATAAGTGCGAAAAGTGGTTTTTCAACACGAACACAAGTGCGAAAAGTGGTTTTTCCACACTAATACAAGTGCAAAAGTGGTTTCCTGCACCAACACAAGTGCGAAGTGGTTTTTCAACACTAACACAAGTGCAAAAAGTGGTTTTTCAACACTATCACAAGTGCAAAAAGTGTTTTTTCCACACTAATACAAGTGCAAAAGTGGTTTCCTGCACCAACACAAGTGCGAAAAGTGGTTTTTCAACACTAACACAAGTGCAAAAAGTGTTTTTTCCACACTAATACAAGTGCAAAAGTGGTTTCCTGCACCAACACAAGTGCGAAAAGTGTTTTTTCAACACTAACACAAGTGCGAAAAGTGGTTTTTCAACACTAACACAAGTGCGAAAAGTGTTTTTTCCACACTAATACAAGTGCAAAAGTGGTTTACTGCACCAACACAAGTGCGAAAAGTGGTTTTTCAACACTAACACAAGTGCGAAAAGTGGTTTTTCAACACTAACACAAGTGCGAAAAGTGGTTTTTCCACACTAATACAAGTGCAAAAGTGGTTTCCTGCACTAATACAAGTGCAAAAAGTGGTTTCCTGCACCAACACAAGTGCGAAAAGTGGTTTTTCAACACTAACACAAGTGCGAAAAGTGGTTTTTCAACACTATCACAAGTGCAAAAAGTGTTTTTTCCACACTAATACAAGTGCAAAAGTGGTTTCTTGCACCAACACAAGTGCAAAAAGTGGTTTTTCAACACTAACACATGTGCGAAAAGTGGTTTTTCAACACTAACACAAGTGCGAAAAGTTGTTTTTCCACACTAATACAAGTGCAAAAGTGGTTTCCTGCACCAACACAAGTGCGAAAAGTGGTTTTTCAACACTAACACAAGTGCGAAAAGTGGTTTTTCAACACTATCACAAGTGCAAAAAGTGTTTTTTCCACACTAATACAAGTGCAAAAGTGGTTTCCTGCACCAACACAAGTGCGAAAAGTGGTTTTTCAACACGAACACAAGTGCGAAAAGTGGTTTTTCCACACTAATACAAATGCAAAAGTGGTTTCCTGCACCAACACAAGTGTGAAAAGTGGTTTTTCAACACTAACACAAGTGCGAAAAGTGGTTTTTCAACACTATCACAAGTGCAAAAAGTGTTTTTTCCACACTAATACAAGTGCAAAAGTTGTTTCCTGCACCAACACAAGTGCGAAAAGTGGTTTTTCAACACTAACACAAGTGCGAAAATTGGTTTTTCAACACTAACACAAGTGCGAAAAGTGGTTTTTCAATACTAACACAAGTGCGAAAAGTGGTTTTTCAACACTAACACAAGTGCGAAAAGTGGTTTTTCAACACTAACACAAGTGCGAAAAGTTGTTTTTCCACACTAATACAAGTGCAAAAGTGGTTTCCTGCACCAACACAAGTGCGAAAAGTGGTTTTTCAACACTAACACAAGTGCGAAAAGTGGTTTTTCAACACTATCACAAGTGCAAAAAGTGTTTTTCCACACTAATACAAGTGCAAAAGTGGTTTCCTGCACCAACACAAGTGCGAAAAGTGGTTTTTCAACACGAACACAAGTGCAAAAAGTGGTTTTTCCACACTAATACAAATGCAAAAGTTGTTTCCTGCACCAACACAAGTGCGAAAAGTGGTTTTTCAACACTAACACAAGTGCGAATAGTGGTTTTTCAACACTATCACAAGTGCAAAAAGTGTTTTTTCCACACTAATACAAGTGCAAAAGTGGTTTCCTGCACCAACACAAGTGCGAAAAGTGGTTTTTCAACACTAACACAAGTGCGAAAAGTGGTTTTTCCACACTAATACAAGTGCAAAAGTGGTTTCCTGCACCAACACAAGTGCGAAAAGTGGTTTTTCAACACTAACACAAGTGCGAAAAGTGGTTTTTCAACACTATCACAAGTGCAAAAAGTGTTTTTTCCACACTAATACAAGTGCAAAAGTGGTTTCCTGCACCAACACAAGTGCGAAAAGTGGTTTTTCAACACTAACACAAGTGCGAAAAGTGGTTTTTCAACACTATCACAAGTGCAAAAAGTGTTTTTTCCACACTAATACAAGTGCAAAAGTGGTTTCCTGCACCAACACAAGTGCGAAAAGTGGTTTTTCAACACTAACACAAGTGCGAAAAGTGGTTTTTCAACACTAACACAAGTGCGAAAAGTGGTTTTTCAACACTAACACAAGTGCGAAAAGTGGTTTTTTCCACACTAATACAAGTGCAAAAGTGGTTTCCTGCAGCAACACAAGTGCGAAAAGTGGTTTTTCAACACTAACACAAGTGCGAAAAGTGGTTTTTCAACACCATCACAAGTGCAAAAAGTGTTTTTTCCACACTAATACAAGTGCAAAAGTGTTTTCCTGCACCAACACAAGTGCGAAAAGTGGTTTTTCAACACTAACACAAGTGCGAAAAGTGGTTTTTCAACACTAACACAAGTGCGAAAAGTTGTTTTTCCACACTAATACAAGTGCAAAAGTGGTTTCCTGCACCAACAGAAGTGCGAAAAGTGGTTTTTCAACACTAACACAAGTGCGAAAAGTGGTTTTTCAACACTAACACAAGTGCGAAAAGTTGTCTTTCCACACTAATACAAGTGCAAAAGTGGTTTCCTGCACCAACACAAGTGCGAAAAGTGGTTTTTCAACACTAACACAAGTGCGAAAAGTGGTTTTTCAACACTATCACAAGTGCAAAAAGTGTTTTTTCCACACTAATACAAGTGCAAAAGTGGTTTCCTGCACCAACATAAGTGCGAAAAGTGGTTTTTCAACACGAACACAAGTGCGAAAAGTGGTTTTTCCACACTAATACAAGTGCAAAAGTGGTTTCCTGCACCAACACAAGTGCGAAGTGGTTTTTCAACACTAACACAAGTGCAAAAAGTGGTTTTTCAACACTATCACAAGTGCAAAAAGTGTTTTTTCCACACTAATACAAGTGCAAAAGTGGTTTCCTGCACCAACACAAGTGCGAAAAGTGGTTTTTCAACACTAACACAAGTGCAAAAAGTGTTTTTTCCACACTAATACAAGTGCAAAAGTGGTTTCCTGCACCAACACAAGTGCGAAAAGTGTTTTTTCAACACTAACACAAGTGCGAAAAGTGGTTTTTCAACACTAACACAAGTGCGAAAAGTGTTTTTTCCACACTAATACAAGTGCAAAAGTGGTTTACTGCACCAACACAAGTGCGAAAAGTGGTTTTTCAACACTAACACAAGTGCGAAAAGTGGTTTTTCAACACTAACACAAGTGCGAAAAGTGGTTTTTCCACACTAATACAAGTGCAAAAGTGGTTTCCTGCACTAATACAAGTGCAAAAAGTGGTTTCCTGCACCAACACAAGTGCGAAAAGTGGTTTTTCAACACTAACACAAGTGCGAAAAGTGGTTTTTCAACACTATCACAAGTGCAAAAAGTGTTTTTTCCACACTAATACAAGTGCAAAAGTGGTTTCTTGCACCAACACAAGTGCAAAAAGTGGTTTTTCAACACTAACACATGTGCGAAAAGTGGTTTTTCAACACTAAAACAAGTGCGAAAAGTTGTTTTTCCACACTAATACAAGTGCAAAAGTGGTTTCCTGCACCAACACAAGTGCGAAAAGTGGTTTTTCAACACTAACACAAGTGCGAAAAGTGGTTTTTCAACACTATCACAAGTGCAAAAAGTGTTTTTTCCACACTAATACAAGTGCAAAAGTGGTTTCCTGCACCAACACAAGTGCGAAAAGTGGTTTTTCAACACGAACACAAGTGCGAAAAGTAGTTTTTCCACACTAATACAAATGCAAAAGTGGTTTCCTGCACCAACACAAGTGTGAAAAGTGGTTTTTCAACACTAACACAAGTGCGAAAATTGGTTTTTCAACACTAACACAAGTGCGAAAAGTGGTTTTTCAATACTAACACAAGTGCGAAAAGTGGTTTTTCAACACTAACACAAGTGCGAAAAGTGGTTTTTCAACACTAACACAAGTGCGAAAAGTTGTTTTTCCACACTAATACAAGTGCAAAAGTGGTTTCCTGCACCAACACAAGTGCGAAAAGTGGTTTTTCAACACTAACACAAGTGCGAAAAGTGGTTTTTCAACACTATCACAAGTGCAAAAAGTGTTTTTCCACACTAATACAAGTGCAAAAGTGGTTTCCTGCACCAACACAAGTGCGAAAAGTGGTTTTTCAACACGAACACAAGTGCAAAAAGTGGTTTTTCCACACTAATACAAATGCAAAAGTTGTTTCCTGCACCAACACAAGTGCGAAAAGTGGTTTTTCAACACTAACACAAGTGCGAATAGTGGTTTTTCAACACTATCACAAGTGCAAAAAGTGTTTTTTCCACACTAATACAAGTGCAAAAGTGGTTTCCTGCACCAACACAAGTGCGAAAAGTGGTTTTTCAACACTAACACAAGTGCGAAAAGTGGTTTTTCCACACTAATACAAGTGCAAAAGTGGTTTCCTGCACCAACACAAGTGCGAAAAGTGGTTTTTCAACACTAACACAAGTGCGAAAAGTGGTTTTTCAACACTATCACAAGTGCAAAAAGTGTTTTTTCCACACTAATACAAGTGCAAAAGTGGTTTCCTGCACCAACACAAGTGCGAAAAGTGGTTTTTCAACACTAACACAAGTGCGAAAAGTGGTTTTTCAACACTATCACAAGTGCAAAAAGTGTTTTTTCCACACTAATACAAGTGCAAAAGTGGTTTCCTGCACCAACACAAGTGCGAAAAGTGGTTTTTCAACACTAACACAAGTGCGAAAAGTGGTTTTTCAACACTAACACAAGTGCGAAAAGTGGTTTTTCAACACTAACACAAGTGCGAAAAGTGGTTTTTTCCACACTAATACAAGTGCAAAAGTGGTTTCCTGCAGCAACACAAGTGCGAAAAGTGGTTTTTCAACACTAACACAAGTGCGAAAAGTGGTTTTTCAACACCATCACAAGTGCAAAAAGTGTTTTTTCCACACTAATACAAGTGCAAAAGTGTTTTCCTGCACCAACACAAGTGCGAAAAGTGGTTTTTCAACACTAACACAAGTGCGAAAAGTGGTTTTTCAACACTAACACAAGTGCGAAAAGTTGTTTTTCCACACTAATACAAGTGCAAAAGTGGTTTCCTGCACCAACAGAAGTGCGAAAAGTGGTTTTTCAACAATAACACAAGTGCGAAAAGTGGTTTTACAACACTAACACAAGTGTGAAAAGTGGTTTTCCACACTAATACAAGTGCAAAAGTGGTTTCCTGCACCAACACAAGTGCGAAAAGTGGTTTTTCAACACTAACACAAGTGCGAAAAGTGGTTTTTCAACACTATCACAAGTGCAAAAAGTATTTTTTCCACACTAATACAAGTGCAAAAGTGGTTTCCTGCACAAACACAAGTGCGAAAAGTGGTTTTTCAACACTAACACAAGTGCGAAAAGTGGTTTTTCAACACTAACACAAGTGCGAAAAGTGGTTTTTCCACACTAATACAAGTGCAAAAGTGGTTTCCTGCACCAACATAAGTGCGAAAAGTGGTTTTTCAACATGAACACAAGTGCGAAAAGTGGTTTTTCCACACTAATACAAGTGCAAAAGTGGTTTCCTGCACCAACACAAGTGCGAAGTGGTTTTTCAACACTAACACAAGTGCAAAAAGTGGTTTTTCAACACTATCACAAGTGCAAAAAGTGTTTTTTCCACACTAATACAAGTGCAAAAGTGGTTTCCTGCACCAACACAAGTGCGAAAAGTGGTTTTTCAACACGAACACAAGTGCGAAAAGTGGTTTTTCGACACTAATACAAGTGCAAAAGTGGTTTCCTGCACCAACACAAGTGCGAAGTGGTTTTTCAACACTAACACAAGTGCAAAAAGTGGTTTTTCAACACTATCACAAGTGCAAAAAGTGTTTTTTCCACACTAATACAAGTGCAAAAGTGGTTTCCTGCACCAACACAAGTGCGAAAAGTGGTTTTTCAACACTAACACAAGTGCAAAAAGTGTTTTTTCCACACTAATACAAGTGCAAAAGTGGTTTCCTGCACCAACACAAGTGCGAAAAGTGTTTTTTCAACACTAACACAAGTGCGAAAAGTGGTTTTTCAACACTAACACAAGTGCGAAAAGTGTTTTTTCCACACTAATACAAGTGCAAAAGTGGTTTACTGCACCAACACAAGTGCGAAAAGTGGTTTTTCAACACTAACACAAGTGCGAAAAGTGGTTTTTCCACACTAATACAAGTGCAAAAGTGGTTTCCTGCACTAATACAAGTGCAAAATTGGTTTCCTGCACCAACACAAGTGCGAAAAGTGGTTTTTCAACACTAACACAAGTGCGAAAAGTGGTTTTTCAACACTATCACAAGTGCAAAAAGTGTTTTTTCCACACTAATACAAGTGCAAAAGTGGTTTCTTGCACCAAAACAAGTGCAAAAAGTGGTTTTTCAACACTAACACATGTGCGAAAAGTGGTTTTTCAACACTAACACAAGTGCGAAAAGTTGTTTTTCCACACTAATACAAGTGCAAAAGTGGTTTCCTGCACCAACACAAGTGCGAAAAGTGGTTTTTCAACACTAACACAAGTGCGAAAAGTGGTTTTTCAACACTATCACAAGTGCAAAAAGTGTTTTTTCCACACTAATACAAGTGCAAAAGTGGTTTCCTGCACCAACACAAGTGCGAAAAGTGGTTTTTCAACACGAACACAAGTGCGAAAAGTGGTTTTTCCACACTAATACAAATGCAAAAGTGGTTTCCTGCACCAACACAAGTGTGAAAAGTGGTTTTTCAACACTAACACAAGTGCGAAAAGTGGTTTTTCAACACTATCACAAGTGCAAAAAGTGTTTTTTCCACACTAATACAAGTGCAAAAGTTGTTTCCTGCACCAACACAAGTGCGAAAAGTGGTTTTTCAACACTAACACAAGTGCGAAAATTGGTTTTTCAACACTAACACAAGTGCGAAAAGTGGTTTTTCAATACTAACACAAGTGCGAAAAGTGGTTTTTCAACACTAACACAAGTGCGAAAAGTGGTTTTTCCACACTAATACAAGTGCAAGAGTGGTTTCCTGCACCAACACAAGTGCGAAAAGTGGTTTTTCAACACTAACACAAGTGCGAAAAGTGGTTTTTCAACACTATCACAAGTGCAAAAAGTGTTTTTTCCATATTAATACAAGTGCAAAAGTGGTTTCTTGCACCAACACAAGTGCGAAAAGTGGTTTTTCAACACTAACACAAGTGCGAAAAGTGGTTTTTCAACACTAACACAAGTGCGAAAAGTTGTTTTTCCACACTAATACAAGTTCAAAAGTGGTTTCCTGCACCAACACAAGTGCGAAAAGTGGTTTTTCAACACTAACACAAGTGCGAAAAGTGGTTTTTCAACACTATCACAAGTGCAAAAAGTGTTTTTCCACACTAATACAAGTGCAAAAGTGGTTTCCTGCACCAACACAAGTGCGAAAAGTGGTTTTTCAACACGAACACAAGTGCAAAAAGTGGTTTTTCCACACTAATACAAATGCAAAAGTTGTTTCCTGCACCAACACAAGTGCGAAAAGTGGTTTTTCAACACTAACACAAGTGCGAAAAGTGGTTTTTCAACACTATCACAAGTGCAAAAAGTGTTTTTTCCACACTAATACAAGTGCAAAAGTGGTTTCCTGCACCAACACAAGTGCGAAAAGTGGTTTTTCAACACTAACACAAGTGCGAAAAGTGGTTTTTCCACACTAATACAAGTGCAAAAGTGGTTTCCTGCACCAACACAAGTGCGAAAAGTGGTTTTTCAACACTAACACAAGTGCGAAAAGTGGTTTTTCAACACTATCACAAGTGCAAAAAGTGTTTTTTCCACACTAATACAAGTGCAAAAGTGGTTTCCTGCACCAACACAAGTGCGAAAAGTGGTTTTTCAACACTAACACAAGTGCGAAAAGTGGTTTTTCAACACTATCACAAGTGCAAAAAGTGTTTTTTCCACACTAATACAAGTGCAAAAGTGGTTTCCTGCACCAACACAAGTGCGAAAAGTGGTTTTTCAACACTAACACAAGTGCGAAAAGTGGTTTTTCAACAATAACACAAGTGCGAAAAGTGGTTTTTCAACACTAACACAAGTGCGAAAAGTGGTTTTTTCCACACTAATACAAGTGCAAAAGTGGTTTCCTGCAGCAACACAAGTGCGAAAAGTGGTTTTTCAACACTAACACAAGTGCGAAAAGTGGTTTTTCAACACCATCACAAGTGCAAAAAGTGTTTTTTCCACACTAATACAAGTGCAAAAGTGTTTTCCTGCACCAACACAAGTGCGAAAAGTGGTTTTTCAACACTAACACAAGTGCGAAAAGTGGTTTTTCAACACTAACACAAGTGCGAAAAGTTGTTTTTCCACACTAATACAAGTGCAAAAGTGGTTTCCTGCACCAACAGAAGTGCGAAAAGTGGTTTTTCAACAATAACACAAGTGCGAAACGTGGTTTTACAACACTAACACAAGTGTGAAAAGTGGTTTTCCACACTAATACAAGTGCAAAAGTGGTTTCCTGCACCAACACAAGTGCGAAAAGTGGTTTTTCAACACTAACACAAGTGCGAAAAGTGGTTTTTCAACACTATCACAAGTGCAAAAAGTATTTTTTCCACACTAATACAAGTGCAAAAGTGGTTTCCTGCACAAACACAAGTGCGAGAAGTGGTTTTTCAACACTAACACAAGTGCGAAAAGTGGTTTTTCAACACTAACACAAGTGCGAAAAGTGGTTTTTCCACACTAATACAAGTGCAAAAGTGGTTTCCTGCACAGACACAAGTGCGAAAAGTGGTTTTTCAACACTAACACAAGTGCGAAAAGTGGTTTTTCAACACTATCACAAGTGCAAAAAGTGTTTTTTCCACACTAATACAAGTGCAAAAGTGGTTTCCTGCACAAACACAAGTGCGAAAAGTGGTTTTTCAACACTAACACAAGTGCGAAAAGTGGTTTTTCAACACTATCACAAGTGCAAAAAGTGTTTTTTCCACACTAATACAAGTGCAAAAGTGGTTTCCTGCACCAACACAAGTGCGAAAAGTGGTTTTTCAACACTAACACAAGTGCGAAAAGTGGTTTTTCCACACTAATACAAGTGCAAGAGTGGTTTCCTGCACCAACACAAGTGCGAAAAGTGGTTTTTCAACACTAACACAAGTGCGAAAAGTGGTTTTTCAACACTATCACAAGTGCAAAAAGTGTTTTTTCCACACTAATACAAGTGCAAAAGTGGTTTATTGCACCAACACAAGTGCGAAAAGTGGTTTTTCAACACTAACACAAGTGCGAAAAGTGGTTTTTCAACACTAACACAAGTGCGAAAAGTGGTTTTTCCAGACTAATACAAGTGCAAAAGTGGTTTCCTGCACAAACACAAGTGCGAAAAGTGGTTTTTCAACACTAACACATGTGCGAAAAGTGGTTTTTCAACACTATCACAAGTGCAAAAAGTGTTTTTTCCACACTAATACAAGTGCAAAAGTGGTTTCCTGCACCAACACAAGTGCGAAAAGTGGTTTTTCAACACTAACACAAGTGCGAAAAGTGGTTTTTCAATACTAACACAAGTGCGAAAAGTGGTTTTTCAACACTAACACAAGTGCGAAAAGTGGTTTTTCCACACTAATACAAGTGCAAGAGTGGTTTCCTGCACCAACACAAGTGCGAAAAGTGGTTTTTCAACACTAACACAAGTGCGAAAAGTGGTTTTTCAACACTATCACAAGTGCAAAAAGTGTTTTTTCCACACTAATACAAGTGCAAAAGTGGTTTCTTGCACCAACACAAGTGCGAAAAGTGGTTTTTCAACACTAACACAAGTGCGAAAAGTGGTTTTTCAACACTAACACAAGTGCGAAAAGTTGTTTTTCCACACTAATACAAGTGCAAAAGTGGTTTCCTGCACCAACACAAGTGCGAAAAGTGGTTTTTCAACACTAACACAAGTGCGAAAAGTGGTTTTTCAACACTATCACAAGTGCAAAAAGTGTTTTTTCCACACTAATACAAGTGCAAAAGTGGTTTCCTGCACCAACACAAGTGCGAAAAGTGGTTTTTCAACACGAACACAAGTGCGAAAAGTGGTTTTTCCACACTAATACAAATGCGAAAGTGGTTTCCTGCACCAACACAAGTGCGAAAAGTGGTTTTTCAACACTAACACAAGTGCGAAAAGTGGTTTTTCAACACTATCACAAGTGCAAAAAGTGTTTTTTCCACACTAATACAAGTGCAAAAGTGGTTTCCTGCACCAACACAAGTGCGAAAAGTGGTTTTTCAACACTAACACAAGTGCGAAAAGTGGTTTTTCAACACTAACACAAGTGCAAAAAGTGTTTTTTCCATATTAATACAAGTGCAAAAGTGGTTTCTTGCACCAACACAAGTGCGAAAAGTGGTTTTTCAACACTAACACAAGTGCGAAAAGTGGTTTTTCAACACTAACACAAGTGCGAAAAGTTGTTTTTCCACACTAATACAAGTGCAAAAGTGGTTTCCTGCACCAACACAAGTGCGAAAAGTGGTTTTTCAACACTAACACAAGTGCGAAAAGTGGTTTTTCAACACTATCACAAGTGCAAAAAGTGTTTTTTCCACACTAATACAAGTGCAAAAGTGGTTTCCTGCACCAACACAAGTGCGAAAAGTGGTTTTTCAACACGAACACAAGTGCGAAAAGTGGTTTTTCCACACTAATACAAATGCAAAAGTGGTTTCCTGCACCAACACAAGTGCGAAAAGTGGTTTTTCAACACTAACACAAGTGCGAAAAGTGGTTTTTCAACACTATCACAAGTGCAAAAAGTGTTTTTTCCACACTAATACAAGTGCAAAAGTGGTTTCCTGCACCAACACAAGTGCGAAAAGTGGTTTTTCAACACTAACACAAGTGCGAAAAGTGGTTTATCCACACTAATACAAGTGCAAAAGTGGTTTCCTGCACCAACACAAGTGCGAAAAGTGGTTTTTCAACACTAACACAAGTGCGAAAAGTGGTTTTTCAACACTATCACAAGTGCAAAAAGTGTTTTTTCCACACTAATACAAGTGCAAAAGTGGTTTCCTGCACCAACACAAGTGCGAAAAGTGGTTTTTCAACACTAACACAAGTGCGAAAAGTGGTTTTTCAACACTATCACAAGTGCAAAAAGTGTTTTTTCCACACTAATACAAGTGCAAAAGTGGTTTCCTGCACCAACACAAGTGCGAAAAGTGGTTTTTCAACACTAACACAAGTGCGAAAAGTGGTTTTTCAACACTAACACAAGTGCGAAAAGTGGTTTTTCAACACTAACACAAGTGCGAAAAGTGGTATTTCCACACTAATACAAGTGCAAAAGTGGTTTCCTGCAGCAACACAAGTGCGAAAAGTGGTTTTTCAACACTAACACAAGTGCGAAAAGTGGTTTTTCAACACCATCACAAGTGCAAAAAGTGTTTTTCCACACTAATACAAGTGCAAAAGTCGTTTCCTGCACCAACACACGTGCGAAAAGTGGTTTTTCAACACTAACACAAGTGCGAAAAGTGGTTTTTCAACACTAACACAAGTGCGAAAAGTGGTTTTTCCACACTAATACAAGTGCAAAAGTGGTTTCCTGCACTAATACAAGTGCAAAAAGTGGTTTCCTGCACCAACACAAGTGCGAAAAGTGGTTTTTCAACACTAACACAAGTGTGAAAAGTGGTTTTTCAACACTATCACAAGTGCAAAAAGTGTTTTTTCCACACTAATACAAGTGCAAAAGTGGTTTCTTGCACCAACACAAGTGCAAAAAGTGGTTTTTCAACACTAACACATGTGCGAAAAGTGGTTTTTCAACACTAACACAAGTGCGAAAAGTTGTTTTTCCACACTAATACAAGTGCAAAAGTGGTTTCCTGCACCAACACAAGTGCGAAAAGTGGTTTTTCAATACTAACACAAGTGCGAAAAGTGGTTTTTCAACACTAACACAAGTGCGAAAAGTGGTTTTTCCACACTAATACAAGTGCAAAAGTGGTTTCCTGCACAAACACAAGTGCGAAAAGTGGTTTTTCAACACTAACACAAGTGCGAAAAGTGGTTTTTCAACACTATCACAAGTGCAAAAAGTGTTTTTTCCACACTAATACAAGTGCAAAAGTGGTTTCCTGCACCAACACAAGTGCGAAAAGTGGTTTTTCAACACTAACACAAGTGCGAAAAGTGGTTTTTCCACACTAATACAAGTGCAAGAGTGGTTTCCTGCACCAACACAAGTGCGAAAAGTGGTTTTTCAACACTAACACAAGTGCGAAAAGTGGTTTTTCAACACTATCACAAGTGCAAAAAGTGTTTTTTCCACACTAATACAAGTGCAAAAGTGGTTTCTTGCACCAACACAAGTGCGAAAAGTGGTTTTTCAACACTAACACAAGTGCGAAAAGTGGTTTTTCAACACTAACACAAGTGCGAAAAGTGGTTTTTCCACACTAATACAAGTGCAAAAGTGGTTTCCTGCACAAACACAAGTGCGAAAAGTGGTTTTTCAACACTAACACAAGTGCGAAAAGTGGTTTTTCAACACTATCACAAGTGCAAAAAGTGTTTTTTCCACACTAATACAAGTGCAAAAGTGGTTTCCTGCACCAACACAAGTGCGAAAAGTGGTTTTTCAACACTAACACAAGTGCGAAAAGTGGTTTTTCAATACTAACACAAGTGCGAAAAGTGGTTTTTCAACACTAACACAAGTGCGAAAAGTGGTTTTTCCACACTAATACAAGTGCAAGAGTGGTTTCCTGCACCAACACAAGTGCGAAAAGTGGTTTTTCAACACTAACACAAGTGCGAAAAGTGGTTTTTCCACACTAATACAAGTGCAAAAGTGGTTTCCTGCACAAACACAAGTGCGAAAAGTGGTTTTTCAACACTAACACAAGTGCGAAAAGTGGTTTTTCAACACTATCACAAGTGCAAAAAGTGTTTTTTCCACACTAATACAAGTGCAAAAGTGGTTTCCTGCACCAACACAAGTGCGAAAAGTGGTTTTTCAACACTAACACAAGTGCGAAAAGTGGTTTTTCAATACTAACACAAGTGCGAAAAGTGGTTTTTCAACACTAACACAAGTGCGAAAAGTGGTTTTTCCACACTAATACAAGTGCAAGAGTGGTTTCCTGCACCAACACAAGTGCGAAAAGTGGTTTTTCAACACTAACACAAGTGCGAAAAGTGGTTTTTCAACACTATCACAAGTGCAAAAAGTGTTTTTTCCACACTAATACAAGTGCAAAAGTGGTTTCTTGCACCAACACAAGTGCGAAAAGTGGTTTTTCAACACTAACACAAGTGCGAAAAGTGGTTTTTCAACACTAACACAAGTGCGAAAAGTTGTTTTTCCACACTAATACAAGTGCAAAAGTGGTTTCCTGCACCAACACAAGTGCGAAAAGTGGTTTTTCAACACTAACACAAGTGCGAAAAGTGGTTTTTCAACACTATCACAAGTGCAAAAAGTGTTTTTTCCACACTAATACAAGTGCAAAAGTGGTTTCCTGCACCAACACAAGTGCGAAAAGTGGTTTTTCAACACGAACACAAGTGCGAAAAGTGGTTTTTCCACACTAATACAAATGCGAAAGTGGTTTCCTGCACCAACACAAGTGCGAAAAGTGGTTTTTCAACACTAACACAAGTGCGAAAAGTGGTTTTTCAACACTATCACAAGTGCAAAAAGTGTTTTTTCCACACTAATACAAGTGCAAAAGTGGTTTCCTGCACCAACACAAGTGCGAAAAGTGGTTTTTCAACACTAACACAAGTGCGAAAAGTGGTTTTTCAACACTAACACAAGTGCAAAAAGTGTTTTTTCCATATTAATACAAGTGCAAAAGTGGTTTCTTGCACCAACACAAGTGCGAAAAGTGGTTTTTCAACACTAACACAAGTGCGAAAAGTGGTTTTTCAACACTAACACAAGTGCGAAAAGTTGTTTTTCCACACTAATACAAGTGCAAAAGTGGTTTCCTGCACCAACACAAGTGCGAAAAGTGGTTTTTCAACACTAACACAAGTGCGAAAAGTGGTTTTTCAACACTATCACAAGTGCAAAAAGTGTTTTTTCAACACTAATACAAGTGCAAAAGTGGTTTCCTGCACCAACACAAGTGCGAAAAGTGGTTTTTCAACACGAACACAAGTGCGAAAAGTGGTTTTTCCACACTAATACAAATGCAAAAGTGGTTTCCTGCACCAACACAAGTGCGAAAAGTGGTTTTTCAACACTAACACAAGTGCGAAAAGTGGTTTTTCAACACTATCACAAGTGCAAAAAGTGTTTTTTCCACACTAATACAAGTGCAAAAGTGGTTTCCTGCACCAACACAAGTGCGAAAAGTGGTTTTTCAACACTAACACAAGTGCGAAAAGTGGTTTATCCACACTAATACAAGTGCAAAAGTGGTTTCCTGCACCAACACAAGTGCGAAAAGTGGTTTTTCAACACTAACACAAGTGCGAAAAGTGGTTTTTCAACACTATCACAAGTGCAAAAAGTGTTTTTTCCACACTACTACAAGTGCAAAAGTGGTTTCCTGCACCAACACAAGTGCGAAAAGTGGTTTTTCAACACTAACACAAGTGCGAAAAGTGGTTTTTCAACACTATCACAAGTGCAAAAAGTGTTTTTTCCACACTAATACAAGTGCAAAAGTGGTTTCCTGCACCAACACAAGTGCGAAAAGTGGTTTTTCAACACTAACACAAGTGCGAAAAGTGGTTTTTCAACACTAACACAAGTGCGAAAAGTGGTTTTTCAACACTAACACAAGTGCGAAAAGTGGTATTTCCACACTAATACAAGTGCAAAAGTGGTTTCCTGCAGCAACACAAGTGCGAAAAGTGGTTTTTCAACACTAACACAAGTGCGAAAAGTGGTTTTTCAACACCATCACAAGTGCAAAAAGTGTTTTTTCCACACTAATACAAGTGCAAAAGTCGTTTCCTGCACCAACACACGTGCGAAAAGTGGTTTTTCAACACTAACACAAGTGCGAAAAGTGGTTTTTCAACACTAACACAAGTGCGAAAAGTGGTTTTTCCACACTAATACAAGTGCAAAAGTGGTTTCCTGCACTAATACAAGTGCAAAAAGTGGTTTCCTGCACCAACACAAGTGCGAAAAGTGGTTTTTCAACACTAACACAAGTGTGAAAAGTGGTTTTTCAACACTATCACAAGTGCAAAAAGTGTTTTTTCCACACTAATACAAGTGCAAAAGTGGTTTCTTGCACCAACACAAGTGCAAAAAGTGGTTTTTCAACACTAACACATGTGCGAAAAGTGGTTTTTCAACACTAACACAAGTGCGAAAAGTTGTTTTTCCACACTAATACAAGTGCAAAAGTGGTTTCCTGCACCAACACAAGTGCGAAAAGTGGTTTTTCAACACTAACACAAGTGCGAAAAGTGGTTTTTCAACACTAACACAAGTGCGAAAAGTGGTTTTTCCACACTAATACAAGTGCAAAAGTGGTTTCCTGCACAAACACAAGTGCGAAAAGTGGTTTTTCAACACTAACACAAGTGCGAAAAGTGGTTTTTCAACACTATCACAAGTGCAAAAAGTGTTTTTTCCACACTAATACAAGTGCAAAAGTGGTTTCCTGCACAAACACAAGTGCGAAAAGTGGTTTTTCAACACTAACACAAGTGCGAAAAGTGGTTTTTCAACACTATCACAAGTGCAAAAAGTGTTTTTTCCACACTAATACAAGTGCAAAAGTGGTTTCCTGCACCAACACAAGTGCGAAAAGTGGTTTTTCAACACTAACACAAGTGCGAAAAGTGGTTTTTCCACACTAATACAAGTGCAAGAGTGGTTTCCTGCACCAACACAAGTGCGAAAAGTGGTTTTTCAACACTAACACAAGTGCGAAAAGTGGTTTTTCAACACTATCACAAGTGCAAAAAGTGTTTTTTCCACACTAATACAAGTGCAAAAGTGGTTTCTTGCACCAACACAAGTGCGAAAAGTGGTTTTTCAACACTAACACAAGTGCGAAAAGTGGTTTTTCAACACTAACACAAGTGAGAAAAGTGGTTTTTCAACACTAACACAAGTGCGAAAAGTTGTTTTTCCACACTAATACAAGTGCAAAAGTGGTTTCCTGCACCAACAGAAGTGCGAAAAGTGGTTTTTCAACACTAACACAAGTGCGAAAAGTGGTTTTTCAACACTATCACAAGTGCAAAAAGTGTTTTTTCCACACTAATACAAGTGCAAAAGTGGTTTCCTGCACCAACACAAGTGCGAAAAGTGGTTTTTCAACACTAACACAAGTGCGAAAAGTGGTTTTTCAACAATAACACAAGTGCAAAAAGTGTTTTTTCCACACTAATACAAGTGCAAAAGTGGTTTCCTGCACCAACACAAGTGCGAAAAGTGGTTTTTCAACACTAACACAAGTGCGAAAAGTGGTTTTTCAACAATAACACAAGTGCGAAAAGTGGTTTTTCAACACTAACACAAGTGCGAAAAGTGGTTTTTTCCACACTAATACAAGTGCAAAAGTGGTTTCCTGCAGCAACACAAGTGCGAAAAGTGGTTTTTCAACACTAACACAAGTGCGAAAAGTGGTTTTTCAACACCATCACAAGTGCAAAAAGTGTTTTTTCCACACTAATACAAGTGCAAAAGTGTTTTCCTGCACCAACACAAGTGCGAAAAGTGGTTTTTCAACACTAACACAAGTGCGAAAAGTGGTTTTTCAACACTAACACAAGTGCGAAAAGTTGTTTTTCCACACTAATACAAGTGCAAAAGTGGTTTCCTGCACCAACAGAAGTGCGAAAAGTGGTTTTTCAACAATAACACAAGTGCGAAAAGTGGTTTTACAACACTAACACAAGTGTGAAAAGTGGTTTTCCACACTAATACAAGTGCAAAAGTGGTTTCCTGCACCAACACAAGTGCGAAAAGTGGTTTTTCAACACTAACACAAGTGCGAAAAGTGGTTTTTCAACACTATCACAAGTGCAAAAAGTATTTTTTCCACACTAATACAAGTGCAAAAGTGGTTTCCTGCACAAACACAAGTGCGAGAAGTGGTTTTTCAACACTAACACAAGTGCGAAAAGTGGTTTTTCAACACTAACACAAGTGCGAAAAGTGGTTTTTCCACACTAATACAAGTGCAAAAGTGGTTTCCTGCACAAACACAAGTGCGAAAAGTGGTTTTTCAACACTAACACAAGTGCGAAAAGTGGTTTTTCAACACTATCACAAGTGCAAAAAGTGTTTTTTCCACACTAATGCAAGTGCAAAAGTGGTTTCCTGCACAAACACAAGTGCGAAAAGTGGTTTTTCAACACTAACACAAGTGCGAAAAGTGGTTTTTCAACACTATCACAAGTGCAAAAAGTGTTTTTTCCACACTAATACAAGTGCAAAAGTGGTTTCCTGCACCAACACAAGTGCGAAAAGTGGTTTTTCAACACTAACACAAGTGCGAAAAGTGGTTTTTCCACACTAATACAAGTGCAAGAGTGGTTTCCTGCACCAACACAAGTGCGAAAAGTGGTTTTTCAACACTAACACAAGTGCGAAAAGTGGTTTTTCAACACTATCACAAGTGCAAAAAGTGTTTTTTCCACACTAATACAAGTGCAAAAGTGGTTTCTTGCACCAACACAAGTGCGAAAAGTGGTTTTTCAACACTAACACAAGTGCGAAAAGTGGTTTTTCAACACTAACACAAGTGCGAAAAGTGGTTTTTCAACACTAACACAAGTGCGAAAAGTTGTTTTTCCACACTAATACAAGGGCAAAAGTGGTTTCCTGCACCAACAGAAGTGCGAAAAGTGGTTTTTCAACAATAACACAAGTGCGAAAAGTGGTTTTACAACACTAACACAAGTGTGAAAAGTGGTTTTCCACACTAATACAAGTGCAAAAGTGGTTTCCTGCACCAACACAAGTGCGAAAAGTGGTTTTTCAACACTAACACAAGTGCGAAAAGTGGTTTTTCAACACTATCACAAGTGCAAAAAGTGTTTTTTCCACACTAATACAAGTGCAAAAGTGGTTTCCTGCACAAACACAAGTGCGAAAAGTGGTTTTTCAACACTAACACAAGTGCGAAAGTGGTTTTTCAACACTAACACAAGTGCGAAAAGTGGTTTTTCCACACTAATACAAGTGCAAAAGTGGTTTCCTGCACAAACATAAGTGCGAAAAGTGGTTTTTCAACACTAACACAAGTGCGAAAAGTGGTTTTTCAACACTATCACAAGTGCAAAAAGTGTTTTTTCCACACTAATACAAGTGCAAAAGTGGTTTCCTGCATCAACACAAGTGCGAAAAGTGGTTTTTCAACACTAACACAAGTGCGAAAAGTGGTTTTTCAATACTAACACAAGTGCGAAAAGTGGTTTTTCAACACTAACACAAGTGCGAAAAGTGGTTTTTCCACACTAATACAAGTGCAAGAGTGGTTTCCTGCACCAACACAAGTGCGAAAAGTGGTTTTTCAACACTAACACAAGTGCGAAAAGTGGTTTTTCAACACTATCACAAGTGCAAAAAGTGTTTTTTCCACACTAATACAAGTGCAAAAGTGGTTTCTTGCACCAACACAAGTGCGAAAAGTGGTTTTTCAACACTAACACAAGTGCGAAAAGTGGTTTTTCAACACTAACACAAGTGCGAAAAGTTGTTTTTCCACACTAATACAAGTGCAAAAGTGGTTTCCTGCACCAACACAAGTGCGAAAAGTGGTTTTTCAACACTAACACAAGTGCGAAAAGTGGTTTTTCAACACTATCACAAGTGCAAAAAGTGTTTTTTCCACACTAATACAAGTGCAAAAGTGGTTTCCTGCACCAACACAAGTGGGAAAAGTGGTTTTTCAACACGAACACAAGTGCGAAAAGTGGTTTTTCCACACGAATACAAATGCAAAAGTGGTTTCCTGCACCAACACAAGTGCGAAAAGTGGTTTTTCAACACTAACACAAGTGCGAAAAGTGGTTTTTCAACACTATCACAAGTGCAAAAAGTGTTTTTTCCACACTAATACAAGTGCAAAAGTGGTTTCCTGCACCAACACAAGTGCGAAAAGTGGTTTTTCAACACTAACACAAGTGCGAAAAGTGGTTTTTCAACACTAACACAAGTGCAAAAAGTGTTTTTTCCATATTAATACAAGTGCAAAAGTGGTTTCTTGCACCAACACAAGTGCGAAAAGTGGTTTTTCAACACTAACACAAGTGCGAAAAGTGGTTTTTCAACACTAACACAAGTGCGAAAAGTTGTTTTTCCACACTAATACAAGTGCACAAGTGGTTTCCTGCACCAACACAAGTGCGAAAAGTGGTTTTTCAACACTAACACAAGTGCGAAAAGTGGTTTTTCAACACTATCACAAGTGCAAAAAGTGTTTTTTCCACACTAATACAAGTGCAAAAGTGGTTTCCTGCACCAACACAAGTGCGAAAAGTGGTTTTTCAACACGAACACAAGTGCGAAAAGTGGTTTTTCCACACTAATACAAATGCAAAAGTGGTTTCCTGCACCAATACAAGTGCGAAAAGTGGTTTTTCAACACTAACACAAGTGCGAAAAGTGGTTTTTCAACACTATCACAAGTGCAAAAAGTGTTTTTTCCACACTAATACAAGTGCAAAAGTGGTTTCCTGCACCAACACAAGTGCGAAAAGTGGTTTTTCAACACTAACACAAGTGCGAAAAGTGGTTTATCCACACTAATACAAGTGCAAAAGTGGTTTCCTGCACCAACACAAGTGCGAAAAGTGGTTTTTCAACACTAACACAAGTGCGAAAAGTGGTTTTTCAACACTATCACAAGTGCAAAAAGTGTTTTTTCCACACTAATACAAGTGCAAAAGTGGTTTCCTGCACAAACACAAGTGCGAGAAGTGGTTTTTCAACACTAACACAAGTGCGAAAAGTGGTTTTTCAACACTAACACAAGTGCGAAAAGTGGTTTTTCCACACTAATACAAGTGCAAAAGTGGTTTCCTGCACAAACACAAGTGCGAAAAGTGGTTTTTCAACACTAACACAAGTGCGAAAAGTGGTTTTTCAACACTATCACAAGTGCAAAAAGTGTTTTTTCCACACTAATGCAAGTGCAAAAGTGGTTTCCTGCACAAACACAAGTGCGAAAAGTGGTTTTTCAACACTAACACAAGTGCGAAAAGTGGTTTTTCAACACTATCACAAGTGCAAAAAGTGTTTTTTCCACACTAATACAAGTGCAAAAGTGGTTTCCTGCACCAACACAAGTGCGAAAAGTGGTTTTTCAACACTAACACAAGTGCGAAAAGTGGTTTTTCCACACTAATACAAGTGCAAGAGTGGTTTCCTGCACCAACACAAGTGCGAAAAGTGGTTTTTCAACACTAACACAAGTGCGAAAAGTGGTTTTTCAACACTATCACAAGTGCAAAAAGTGTTTTTTCCACACTAATACAAGTGCAAAAGTGGTTTCTTGCACCAACACAAGTGCGAAAAGTGGTTTTTCAACACTAACACAAGTGCGAAAAGTGGTTTTTCAACACTAACACAAGTGCGAAAAGTGGTTTTTCAACACTAACACAAGTGCGAAAAGTTGTTTTTCCACACTAATACAAGGGCAAAAGTGGTTTCCTGCACCAACAGAAGTGCGAAAAGTGGTTTTTCAACAATAACACAAGTGCGAAAAGTGGTTTTACAACACTAACACAAGTGTGAAAAGTGGTTTTCCACACTAATACAAGTGCAAAAGTGGTTTCCTGCACCAACACAAGTGCGAAAAGTGGTTTTTCAACACTAACACAAGTGCGAAAAGTGGTTTTTCAACACTATCACAAGTGCAAAAAGTGTTTTTTCCACACTAATACAAGTGCAAAAGTGGTTTCCTGCACAAACACAAGTGCGAAAAGTGGTTTTTCAACACTAACACAAGTGCGAAAGTGGTTTTTCAACACTAACACAAGTGCGAAAAGTGGTTTTTCCACACTAATACAAGTGCAAAAGTGGTTTCCTGCACAAACATAAGTGCGAAAAGTGGTTTTTCAACACTAACACAAGTGCGAAAAGTGGTTTTTCAACACTATCACAAGTGCAAAAAGTGTTTTTTCCACACTAATACAAGTGCAAAAGTGGTTTCCTGCATCAACACAAGTGCGAAAAGTGGTTTTTCAACACTAACACAAGTGCGAAAAGTGGTTTTTCAATACTAACACAAGTGCGAAAAGTGGTTTTTCAACACTAACACAAGTGCGAAAAGTGGTTTTTCCACACTAATACAAGTGCAAGAGTGGTTTCCTGCACCAACACAAGTGCGAAAAGTGGTTTTTCAACACTAACACAAGTGCGAAAAGTGGTTTTTCAACACTATCACAAGTGCAAAAAGTGTTTTTTCCACACTAATACAAGTGCAAAAGTGGTTTCTTGCACCAACACAAGTGCGAAAAGTGGTTTTTCAACACTAACACAAGTGCGAAAAGTGGTTTTTCAACACTAACACAAGTGCGAAAAGTTGTTTTTCCACACTAATACAAGTGCAAAAGTGGTTTCCTGCACCAACACAAGTGCGAAAAGTGGTTTTTCAACACTAACACAAGTGCGAAAAGTGGTTTTTCAACACTATCACAAGTGCAAAAAGTGTTTTTTCCACACTAATACAAGTGCAAAAGTGGTTTCCTGCACCAACACAAGTGGGAAAAGTGGTTTTTCAACACGAACACAAGTGCGAAAAGTGGTTTTTCCACACGAATACAAATGCAAAAGTGGTTTCCTGCACCAACACAAGTGCGAAAAGTGGTTTTTCAACACTAACACAAGTGCGAAAAGTGGTTTTTCAACACTATCACAAGTGCAAAAAGTGTTTTTTCCACACTAATACAAGTGCAAAAGTGGTTTCCTGCACCAACACAAGTGCGAAAAGTGGTTTTTCAACACTAACACAAGTGCGAAAAGTGGTTTTTCAACACTAACACAAGTGCAAAAAGTGTTTTTTCCATATTAATACAAGTGCAAAAGTGGTTTCTTGCACCAACACAAGTGCGAAAAGTGGTTTTTCAACACTAACACAAGTGCGAAAAGTGGTTTTTCAACACTAACACAAGTGCGAAAAGTTGTTTTTCCACACTAATACAAGTGCACAAGTGGTTTCCTGCACCAACACAAGTGCGAAAAGTGGTTTTTCAACACTAACACAAGTGCGAAAAGTGGTTTTTCAACACTATCACAAGTGCAAAAAGTGTTTTTTCCACACTAATACAAGTGCAAAAGTGGTTTCCTGCACCAACACAAGTGCGAAAAGTGGTTTTTCAACACGAACACAAGTGCGAAAAGTGGTTTTTCCACACTAATACAAATGCAAAAGTGGTTTCCTGCACCAATACAAGTGCGAAAAGTGGTTTTTCAACACTAACACAAGTGCGAAAAGTGGTTTTTCAACACTATCACAAGTGCAAAAAGTGTTTTTTCCACACTAATACAAGTGCAAAAGTGGTTTCCTGCACCAACACAAGTGCGAAAAGTGGTTTTTCAACACTAACACAAGTGCGAAAAGTGGTTTATCCACACTAATACAAGTGCAAAAGTGGTTTCCTGCACCAACACAAGTGCGAAAAGTGGTTTTTCAACACTAACACAAGTGCGAAAAGTGGTTTTTCAACACTATCACAAGTGCAAAAAGTGTTTTTTCCACACTAATACAAGTGCAAAAGTGGTTTCCTGCACCAACACAAGTGCGAAAAGTGGTTTTTCAACACTAACACAAGTGCGAAAAGTGGTTTTTCAACACTATCACAAGTGCAAAAAGTGTTTTTTCCACACTAATACAAGTGCAAAAGTGGTTTCCTGCACCAACACAAGTGCGAAAAGTGGTTTTTCAACACTAACACAAGTGCGAAAAGTGGTTTTTCAACACTAACACAAGTGCGAAAAGTGGTTTTTCAACACTAACACAAGTGCGAAAAGTGGTATTTCCACACTAATACAAGTGCAAAAGTGGTTTCCTGCAGCAACACAAGTGCGAAAAGTGGTTTTTCAACACTAACACAAGTGCGAAAAGTGGTTTTTCAACACCATCACAAGTGCAAAAAGTGTTTTTTCCACACTAATACAAGTGCAAAAGGCGTTTCCTGCACCAACACACGTGCGAAAAGTGGTTTTTCAACACTAACACAAGTGCGAAAAGTGGTTTTTCAACACTAACACAAGTGCGAAAAGTGGTTTTTCCACACTAATACAAGTGCAAAAGTGGTTTCCTGCACTAATACAAGTGCAAAAAGTGGTTTCCTGCACCAACACAAGTGCGAAAAGTGGTTTTTCAACACTAACACAAGTGCGAAAAGTGGTTTTTCAACACTATCACAAGTGCAAAAAGTGTTTTTTCCACACTAATACAAGTGCAAAAGTGGTTTCTTGCACCAACACAAGTGCAAAAAGTGGTTTTTCAACACTAACACATGTGCGAAAAGTGGTTTTTCAACACTAACACAAGTGCGAAAAGTTGTTTTTCCACACTAATACAAGTGCAAAAGTGGTTTCCTGCACCAACACAAGTGCGAAAAGTGGTTTTTCAACACTAACACAAGTGCGAAAAGTGGTTTTTCAACACTAACACAAGTGCGAAAAGTGGTTTTTCCACACTAATACAAGTGCAAAAGTGGTTTCCTGCACAAACACAAGTGCGAAAAGTGGTTTTTCAACACTAACACAAGTGCGAAAAGTGGTTTTTCAACACTATCACAAGTGCAAAAAGTGTTTTTTCCACACTAATACAAGTGCAAAAGTGGTTTCCTGCACAAACACAAGTGCGAAAAGTGGTTTTTCAACACTAACACAAGTGCGAAAAGTGGTTTTTCAACACTATCACAAGTGCAAAAAGTGTTTTTTCCACACTAATACAAGTGCAAAAGTGGTTTCCTGCACCAACACAAGTGCGAAAAGTGGTTTTTCAACACTAACACAAGTGCGAAAAGTGGTTTTTCCACACTAATACAAGTGCAAGAGTGGTTTCCTGCACCAACACAAGTGCGAAAAGTGGTTTTTCAACACTAACACAAGTGCGAAAAGTGGTTTTTCAACACTATCACAAGTGCAAAAAGTGTTTTTTCCACACTAATACAAGTGCAAAAGTGGTTTCTTGCACCAACACAAGTGCGAAAAGTGGTTTTTCAACACTAACACAAGTGCGAAAAGTGGTTTTTCAACACTAACACAAGTGCGAAAAGTGGTTTTTCAACACTAACACAAGTGCGAAAAGTTGTTTTTCCACACTAATACAAGTGCAAAAGTGGTTTCCTGCACCAACAGAAGTGCGAAAAGTGGTTTTTCAACAATAACACAAGTGCGAAAAGTGGTTTTACAACACTAACACAAGTGTGAAAAGTGGTTTTCCACACTAATACAAGTGCAAAAGTGGTTTCCTGCACCAACACAAGTGCGAAAAGTGGTTTTTCAACACTAACACAAGTGCGATAAGTGGTTTTTCAACACTATCACAAGTGCAAAAAGTGTTTTTTCCACACTAATACAAGTGCAAAAGTCGTTTCCTGCACAAACACAAGTGCGAAAAGTGGTTTTTCAACACTAACACAAGTGCGAAAGTGGTTTTTCAACACTAACACAAGTGCGAAAAGTGGTTTTTCCACACTAATACAAGTGCAAAAGTGGTTTCCTGCACAAACACAAGTGCGAAAAGTGGTTTTTCAACACTAACACAAGTGCGAAAAGTGGTTTTTCAACACTATCACAAGTGCAAAAAGTGTTTTTTCCACACTAATACAAGTGCAAAAGTGGTTTCCTGCACCAACACAAGTGCGAAAAGTGGTTTTTCAACACTAACACAAGTGCGAAAAGTGGTTTTTCAATACTAACACAAGTGCGAAAAGTGGTTTTTCAACACTAACACAAGTGCGAAAAGTGGTTTTTCCACACTAATACAAGTGCAAGAGTGGTTTCCTGCACCAACACAAGTGCGAAAAGTGGTTTTTCAACACTAACACAAGTGCGAAAAGTGGTTTTTCAACACTATCACAAGTGCAAAAAGTGTTTTTTCCACACTAATACAAGTGCAAAAGTGGTTTCTTGCACCAACACAAGTGCGAAAAGTGGTTTTTCCACACTAATACAAATGCAAAAGTGGTTTCCTGCACCAACACAAGTGCGAAAAGTGGTTTTTCAACACTAACACAAGTGCGAAAAGTGGTTTTTCAACACTATCACAAGTGCAAAAAGTGTTTTTTCCACACTAATACAAGTGCAAAAGTGGTTTCTTGCACCAACACAAGTGCGAAAAGTGGTTTTTCCACACTAATACAAATGCAAAAGTGGTTTCCTGCACCAACACAAGTGCGAAAAGTGGTTTTTCAACACGAACACAAGTGCGAAAAGTGGTTTTTCCACACTAATACAAATGCAAAAGTGGTTTCCTGCACCAACACAAGTGCGAAAAGTGGTTTTTCAACACTAACACAAGTGCGAAAAGTGGTTTTTCAACACTATCACAAGTGCAAAAAGTGTTTTTTCCACACTAATAGAAGTGCAAAAGTGGTTTCCTGCACCAACACAAGTGCGAAAAGTGGTTTTTCAACACTAACACAAGTGCGAAAAGTGGTTTATCCACACTAACACAAGTGCGAAAAGTGGTTTTTCCACACTAATACAAGTGCAAAAGTGGTTTCCTGCACAAACACAAGTGCGAAAAGTGGTTTTTCAACACTAACACAAGTGCGAAAAGTGGTTTTTCAACACTATCACAAGTGCAAAAAGTGTTTTTTCCACACTAATACAAGTGCAAAAGTGGTTTCCTGCACCAACACAAGTGCGAAAAGTGGTTTTTCAACACTAACACAAGTGCGAAAAGTGGTTTTTCAATACTAACACAAGTGCGAAAAGTGGTTTTTCAACACTAACACAAGTGCGAAAAGTGGTTTTTCCACACTAATACAAGTGCAAGAGTGGTTTCCTGCACCAACACAAGTGCGAAAAGTGGTTTTTCAACACTAACACAAGTGCGAAAAGTGGTTTTTCAACACTATCACAAGTGCAAAAAGTGTTTTTTCCACACTAATACAAGTGCAAAAGTGGTTTCTTGCACCAACACAAGTGCGAAAAGTGGTTTTTCAACACTAACACAAGTGCGAAAAGTGGTTTTTCAACACGAACACAAGTGCGAAAAGTGGTTTTTCCACACTAATACAAATGCAAAAGTGGTTTCCTGCACCAACACAAGTGCGAAAAGTGGTTTTTCAACACTAACACAAGTGCGAAAAGTGGTTTTTCAACACTATCACAAGTGCAAAAAGTGTTTTTTCCACACTAATACAAGTGCAAAAGTGGTTTCCTGCACCAATACAAGTGCGAAAAGTGGTTTTTCAACACTAACACAAGTGCGAAAAGTGGTTTATCCACACTAATACAAGTGCAAAAGTGGTTTCCTGCACCAACACAAGTGCGAAAAGTGGTTTTTCAACACTAACACAAGTGCGAAAAGTGGTTTTTCAACACTATCACAAGTGCAAAAAGTGTTTTTTCCACACTAATACAAGTGCAAAAGTGGTTTCCTGCACCAACACAAGTGCGAAAAGTGGTTTTTCAACACTAACACAAGTGCGAAAAGTGGTTTTTCAACACTATCACAAGTGCAAAAAGTGTTTTTTCCACACTAATACAAGTGCAAAAGTGGTTTCCTGCACCAACACAAGTGCGAAAAGTGGTTTTTCAACACTAACACAAGTGCGAAAAGTGGTTTTTCAACACTAACACAAGTGCGAAAAGTGGTTTTTCAACACTAACACAAGTGCGAAAAGTGGTATTTCCACACTAATACAAGTGCAAAAGTGGTTTCCTGCAGCAACACAAGTGCGAAAAGTGGTTTTTCAACACTAACACAAGTGCGAAAAGTGGTTTTTCAACACCATCACAAGTGCAAAAAGTGTTTTTTCCACACTAATACAAGTGCAAAAGTCGTTTCCTGCACCAACACACGTGCGAAAAGTGGTTTTTCAACACTAATCAAGTGCGAAAAGTGGTTTTTCAACACTAACACAAGTGCGAAAAGTGGTTTTTCCACACTAATACAAGTGCAAAAGTGGTTTCCTGCACTAATACAAGTGCAAAAAGTGGTTTCCTGCACCAACACAAGTGCGAAAAGTGGTTTTTCAACACTAACACAAGTGCGAAAAGTGGTTTTTCAACACTATCACAAGTGCAAAAAGTGTTTTTTCCACACTAATACAAGTGCAAAAGTGGTTTCTTGCACCAACACAAGTGCAAAAAGTGGTTTTTCAACACTAACACATGTGCGAAAAGTGGTTTTTCAACACTAACACAAGTGCGAAAAGTTGTTTTTCCACACTAATACAAGTGCAAAAGTGGTTTCCTGCACCAACACAAGTGCGAAAAGTGGTTTTTCAACACTAACACAAGTGCGAAAAGTGGTTTTTCAACACTAACACAAGTGCGAAAAGTGGTTTTTCCACACTAATACAAGTGCAAAAGTGGTTTCCTGCACAAACACAAGTGCGAAAAGTGGTTTTTCAACACTAACACAAGTGCGAAAAGTGGTTTTTCAACACTATCACAAGTGCAAAAAGTGTTTTTTCCACACTAATACAAGTGCAAAAGTGGTTTCCTGCACAAACACAAGTGTGAAAAGTGGTTTTTCAACACTAACACAAGTGCGAAAAGTGGTTTTTCAACACTATCACAAGTGCAAAAAGTGTTTTTTCCACACTAATACAAGTGCAAAAGTGGTTTCCTGCACCAACACAAGTGCGAAAAGTGGTTTTTCAACACTAACACAAGTGCGAAAAGTGGTTTTTCCACACTAATACAAGTGCAAGAGTGGTTTCCTGCACCAACACAAGTGCGAAAAGTGGTTTTTCAACACTAACACAAGTGCGAAAAGTGGTTTTTCAACACTATCACAAGTGCAAAAAGTGTTTTTTCCACACTAATACAAGTGCAAAAGTGGTTTCTTGCACCAACACAAGTGCGAAAAGTGGTTTTTCAACACTAACACAAGTGCGAAAAGTGGTTTTTCAACACTAACACAAGTGCGAAAAGTGGTTTTTCAACACTAACTCAAGTGCGAAAAGTTGTTTTTCCACACTAATACAAGTGCAAAAGTGGTTTCCTGCACCAACAGAAGTGCGAAAAGTGGTTTTTCAACAATAACACAAGTGCGAAAAGTGGTTTTACAACACTAACACAAGTGTGAAAAGTGGTTTTCCACACTAATACAAGTGCAAAAGTGGTTTCCTGCACCAACACAAGTGCGAAAAGTGGTTTTTCAACACTAACACAAGTGCGAAAAGTGGTTTTTCAACACTATCACAAGTGCAAAAAGTGTTTTTTCCACACTAATACAAGTGCAAAAGTGGTTTCCTGCACAAACACAAGTGCGAAAAGTGGTTTTTCAACCTAACACAAGTGCGAAAGTGGTTTTTCAACACTAACACAAGTGCGAAAAGTGGTTTTTCCACACTAATACAAGTGCAAAAGTGGTTTCCTGCACAAACACAAGTGCGAAAAGTGGTTTTTCAACACTAACACAAGTGCGAAAAGTGGTTTTTCAACACTATCACAAGTGCAAAAAGTGTTTTTTCCACACTAATACAAGTGCAAAAGTGGTTTCCTGCACCAACACAAGTGCGAAAAGTGGTTTTTCAACACTAACACAAGTGCGAAAAGTGGTTTTTCAATACTAACACAAGTGCGAAAAGTGGTTTTTCAACACTAACACAAGTGCGAAAAGTGGTTTTTCCACACTAATACAAGTGCAAGAGTGGTTTCCTGCACCAACACAAGTGCGAAAAGTGGTTTTTCAACACTAACACAAGTGCGAAAAGTGGTTTTTCAACACTATCACAAGTGCAAAAAGTGTTTTTTCCACACTAATACAAGTGCAAAAGTGGTTTCCTGCACCAACACAAGTGCGAAAAGTGGTTTTTCAACACGAACACAAGTGCGAAAAGTGGTTTTTCCACACTAATACAAATGCAAAAGTGGTTTCCTGCACCAACACAAGTGCGAAAAGTGGTTTTTCAACACTAACACAAGTGCGAAAAGTGGTTTTTCAACACTATCACAAGTGCAAAAAGTGTTTTTTCCACACTAATACAAGTGCAAAAGTGGTTTCCTGCACCAACACAAGTGCGAAAAGTGGTTTTTCAACACTAACACAAGTGCGAAAAGTGGTTTTTCAACACTAACACAAGTGCAAAAAGTGTTTTTTCCATATTAATACAAGTGCAAAAGTGGTTTCTTGCACCAACACAAGTGCGAAAAGTGGTTTTTCAACACTAAAACAAGTGCGAAAAGTGGTTTTTCAACACTAACACAAGTGCGAAAAGTTGTTTTTCCACACTAATACAAGTGCACAAGTGGTTTCCTGCACCAACACAAGTGCGAAAAGTGGTTTTTCAACACTAACACAAGTGCGAAAAGTGGTTTTTCAACACTATCACAAGTGCAAAAAGTGTTTTTTCCACACTAATACAAGTGCAAAAGTGGTTTCCTGCACCAACACAAGTGCGAAAAGTGGTTTTTCAACACTAACACAAGTGCGAAAAGTGGTTTTTCAACACCATCACAAGTGCAAAAAGTGTTTTTTCCACACTAATACAAGTGCAAAAGTCGTTTCCTGCACCAACACACGTGCGAAAAGTGGTTTTTCAACACTAACACAAGTGCGAAAAGTGGTTTTTCAACACTAACACAAGTGCGAAAAGTGGTTTTTCCACACTAATACAAGTGCAAAAGTGGTTTCCTGCACTAATACAAGTGCAAAAAGTGGTTTCCTGCACCAACACAAGTGCGAAAAGTGGTTTTTCAACACTAACACAAGTGCGAAAAGTGGTTTTTCAACACTATCACAAGTGCAAAAAGTGTTTTTTCCACACTAATACAAGTGCAAAAGTGGTTTCTTGCACCAACACAAGTGCAAAAAGTGGTTTTTCAACACTAACACATGTGCGAAAAGTGGTTTTTCAACACTAACACAAGTGCGAAAAGTTGTTTTTCCACACTAATACAAGTGCAAAAGTGGTTTCCTGCACCAACACAAGTGCGAAAAGTGGTTTTTCAACACTAACACAAGTGCGAAAAGTGGTTTTTCAACACTAACACAAGTGCGAAAAGTGGTTTTTCCACACTAATACAAGTGCAAAAGTGGTTTCCTGCACAAACACAAGTGCGAAAAGTGGTTTTTCAACACTAACACAAGTGCGAAAAGTGGTTTTTCAACACTATCACAAGTGCAAAAAGTGTTTTTTCCACACTAATACAAGTGCAAAAGTGGTTTCCTGCACAAACACAAGTGCGAAAAGTGGTTTTTCAACACTAACACAAGTGCGAAAAGTGGTTTTTCAACACTATCACAAGTGCAAAAAGTGTTTTTTCCACACTAATACAAGTGCAAAAGTGGTTTCCTGCACCAACACAAGTGCGAAAAGTGGTTTTTCAACACTAACACAAGTGCGAAAAGTGGTTTTTCCACACTAATACAAGTGCAAGAGTGGTTTCCTGCACCAACACAAGTGCGAAAAGTGGTTTTTCAACACTAACACAAGTGCGAAAAGTGGTTTTTCAACACTATCACAAGTGCAAAAAGTGTTTTTTTCCACACTAATACAAGTGCAAAAGTGGTTTCTTGCACCAACACAAGTGCGAAAAGTGGTTTTTCAACACTAACACAAGTGCGAAAAGTGGTTTTTCAACACTAACACAAGTGCGAAAAGTGGTTTTTCAACACTAACACAAGTGCGAAAAGTTGTTTTTCCACACTAATACAAGTGCAAAAGTGGTTTCCTGCACCAACAGAAGTGCGAAAAGTGGTTTTTCATCAATAACACAAGTGCGAAAAGTGGTTTTACAACACTAACACAAGTGTGAAAAGTGGTTTTCCACACTAATACAAGTGCAAAAGTGGTTTCCTGCACCAACACAAGTGCGAAAAGTGGTTTTTCAACACTAACACAAGTGCGAAAAGTGGTTTTTCAACACTATCACAAGTGCAAAAAGTGTTTTTTCCACACTAATACAAGTGCAAAAGTGGTTTCCTGCACAAACACAAGTGCGAAAAGTGGTTTTTCAACACTAACACAAGTGCGAAAGTGGTTTTTCAACACTAACACAAGTGCGAAAAGTGGTTTTTCCACACTAATACAAGTGCAAAAGTGGTTTCCTGCACAAACACAAGTGCGAAAAGTGGTTTTTCAACACTAACACAAGTGCGAAAAGTGGTTTTTCAACACTATCACAAGTGCAAAAAGTGTTTTTTTCCACACTAATACAAGTGCAAAAGTGGTTAGTAGTGTAATAATGTTGCTTCTGGGACACCTCCGTTTAACATGGGAAATCCCTATCTAATGTCATTTACCCCCTTGTCTTTTTCAAAAATCATAAACACCTCTATTTCTCCCACCCTCATCTTTATGAACCTTTTGTCTGTAGTACCTATCCTTAATGTTGTTCATTAGACCACTCAAACACTACAAATATTTGTTTTCTCTTATAGACCTATCATCCTTCTTCTACATATCATCTGGCAGATTAATCTTTGACCCACTCAAACATTGACCCATTCACTTCCATATTAATTCTTTCCCTCCCTCATTGCCCCTAAACACCTATATTTCTCTCACCCTGTTCTTTACGAACCTTCTAACCTTTTGACATGTTATCCTTATTCATTAGACCACTTAAACACCTGTGATCCTTCTGACCTCATGGACCTTTTAACCTTTTACTCTTAATATCATCTGGTGAATATAACCCACTCAAACAACGACCCTACAAATATTTGTTTATGCGTGGGAAATAATTTAATTCTCCTACAACTCTCTTCACCATCTAATATATTAACAAAAAATATGTTTGAGTTTGGTTCTTTATTAAGATATTTTAACTGAGCTAAGATAAAATGGTAAACCTCCCTCAATGTTCTTGCTTGAGCGCCTCCAGTGCCACATACCATTTTTAAATTAAAGTATATATTTTCCTGACAACCATCAAAGTTTTCCGTCCACTCAAAAATATTTCCATCTTTTTTACCCAATTCACCGGTATTTAAATTAATTCTCTTATTTGTTTTGTGAACTTTTTTACCAGTTGCCTTTTCAATTATACCTATTTGATATTTTTCACATTCATTATGTTTTCCATTTATATACCAAGGTTGATTACACCTCCACTCTTTAGTCTGGTTGATACTTGGTTCTATCATTTATATAATAGTAAAAAAGGCGGCGGTAGCCCGTTAAAATCCCCAACCCCCCCCCCCCCCCTTTTTAACTTATCACTTATATATATCTCTATCACTTATATATATCTTATCACTTATATATATATCTTATCACTTATATACTTATATAACCATAAGGGAGACTATCAATTCCATTTTCTAAAATAAACCTCTTATCATCAAAAGCCCCCAATGCTTTCTTATTTATCTCTTCTGAATATAATTGATGTTTATAACTTCTTATTCCATTAATCTTTCTAAACTCTTCTTTCTTTGTTGTTAAACAGTTATAATAATCCTTAAAGTTTATTGTTTCTTTAATAACATTTTTCTTTACACCTTTTAACTTCTTATCAGTCTTTTCAACGTTATTCACAATGTATTTATAAGCATAAGCCTTTGACCTCAATCCCACAAATTCACTCATAACATTTCCTCCTAATTCATCCTTGAACTTTCCAATCACCTTTTTATTTTTAGAAGAGAACAACTCACTCTCTGGACTGTAATTACTCGTGTCATAGATATTAATGTCTCTTTTCATGTCTGAATAAACATCGTTGGTATTAATTTTCAAAATAAAACTATCTGTATCCATATAAAGTAGATTAACATCATTTTGATATTTCTTCCTCAAGTTATTATAAAAGTAATCATACATTAATGACTTTGATAAATCAAGAATTGTTGTTCCAATATAAATAGGTTTGTTCATTTCAATACTCTCTTTAATCAAATGGATCGCACAAAAGTTCTCAGTAAAGACCTCAGCTCGAGTAAAACTCGGTCTATTAATTAATTTTGATGCTTGTTCCCAAGATGTTGATAGTCTGATATTTTGTCTTTTCCTCACATTCTCCATAGTCTTACCAAAGACCGCATTATTCATCAATTTATAAAAGTCTTTCTCAAAATCTGTTTTTGACTCTGTTCTTCTTTGTGTATTAAAATCAATGTACCCCTTTAACCAATGACTTTGATTGAACTTTAGAACCCTATGGATCTTCTCTACTCTTAGACCTTTTGATAAATATTGTCGCAAATTTCTTTGGTGTAGAACATAATTTTTCTTGTTATATAATGTAGTAAGTAATTTTTCTGTTGATTCACCTATATCAAACGATCGTTGATAATCACTCAACCATTCTTTCTTTGGACTTGCTTTCTCACAAGCAAATGGGAGATCTTTGTGTAGGTTATGGAGTTCCTCTGGATATTTTAAATCAATTTCAAAATAATAACCAACTTTTTCTTCATCCAATTCTTTTTGTGTAGAGATACATACATCTTGTAAAACGTTTTTGTAGTCTTTTTCCTTTACCCATCTAAGTTTTCCATAAGGAAGAGCCTGAGACATTGCCCAGCCATACAGGTTGTTCGCGTCATAGTACATCAAGTAAGAACTCTCTTTCGTTGGATCATAATTTGGAAGATATTTGTTATTTGCTTTTGCGTATCTACTCGAGCAGACTTGTGAAATTCCACCTCTTTTTGCCTTTTCAATCATCAAAAGCATATCAACATCGGTTATCAAATCCAAATCTTGTTTTGTCATTTTCAACATCGCACTCCAGGCCAATCCAGGTGCTGTGTAGTAGTGAGCAGGATCCAATCCATATCCAGTGCGACAAACAGATCTAAAGGCTTCAAATACATCGGCCAATAAAAGCACATCAGTTTTGAGATACAAATCGTGATACTCGCCAAGATTCTTGATGTTATATTTTTCCCAAACATTTTGTGCGTGTACATAATCTTTATCAGATATATGACTATTATTTAATTTGTTATAGAAATTTTCTTTTGAAGGAAGTTGTGTTTCATTGAATCTCTCAAATGAGTCCATATAGTCATAGGGGTAAATTCCCTTTTGTGTTAGAAAATCTTTATCTAAAAAATACTCTGAAAGACATGGAAACTCTTTTAGATTTTGAACCAAGTTAACCAATGGACTTGCCATGAATTTAAATGTATCAAGAAATCTGATATGAGTAATAGGAGATGTGTGAATTGTTTTTGTGAATGAAATGTATTTCTGATCCGTGTTTGGAATTGCTGAGATACTTCCAGAAGTCTTTGAGAGTTCCTTGATAAATAGATGTGTATCATAATGAGCGTTGTTATGAAGAAAGACAGGAATGAAAGAGGGGAGTTGATAATTAATATTACAACTTTGATGAGCCGGACCTCTATATTTACCAGTGAGATGACAATGGTCTCTAACCTTTAGACCTTTACCAATTTTCTCCTCACAAATATGACAGACATTGTTTTTTATAAATTCCCTTTTTTCTTTACTTGTTAAGGACATTGGTTTATTGGTTTCTCTCATTATCTTGGTTAATCGAACACAGTCTTTTTCTAGTCGTTTCACAAACTCCTCTGGGGTATTTGAGCCTCTATACATCTCTAACTTGTTATATTTATCACCAACGGATGATTTGATATAATAACAAAAACCACAAGGAGTATGTTTTTGATATTTATTTGTG